>NC_133769.1:158619492-158684236 GCF_003597395.2 Chelonoidis abingdonii | reverse complement strand
CTCTCAGAGGTGAGTCCCGCAATTACAGACGCGGTAAGTCTAATGTCGCACGTAACTGGCATGGGTACAAATTATTAGTTGGAAGCAGATGATATGAGTATTTATCATAAGTATCTTGTACAGATACACATATATGAAGAAATCATACACCTCGTTCAAGACGGCTCCCAACAGATACGCAAACCAGGTTTTCTGTAAAGAAGAAATCATGTCTTCCTGATCTATTAGAGTTCTTCGAAGGCGGTAACATGTGGGAGTCTGGGAAACGGGGATCCCGCCAGTAGACGGGTAGTAAGCTCGGTAAGAGAGGAGCTAGCAGAGAGAACGGTAGACAAGGCGCCGTGTGACTCCTAAATGGGTCTTTATCGATCCACAATTACGTGTCCTCGTTCGTGAGGATCAGAGAGGGAGATAATCGATCCTTCGATGGATAGAGGGAACACTTGCGTTATAGAACATCAGGGAAACAATGGGGACCCTAGGGATTATAGACAAAGAATTCCTTTTCTCAGATAAAATGATTATTGAGGGTAAAAGTGAAGAATAGGTGCTAATACTTTCGGAGAATAGGTCATGCCTCCTAGGACCAAATAACCAGTGGGTGTGCGCAATCTCGCTCAACTCTATTCATCAAGGGAGAGAGTATTCCTCGGAGCAAAGAGTTGAGAATAGTGGTGAGGCTCACTAGTCGAGATAGCAAAGCCGTTGCTTGCCTACAAGTTTTGCCAAGTGTAGCTGATGAGCAATATAATGTAAGCTGCTCAAGGATAGTTAAGACCGATAGCATTCACACATGCTTAGAAGAAATCACAACAGGATCTCACAACATATAGAGGATGCATTGATCGCTGGTTCGCACAAAAATCTTATACCAAAGAATACCCAAATATATAGATTTCCTGTAAACAGTTTTGCTTCATTAGTCGGTCACACTATAGACAAAGTTGTACATGTGGAATCTATAATGATAAGTAAGATGACAACATTGGTTAGTCATAAAAAATAACCCCATATATATATATGGGTTCCCAAACACCCAATAGTCTATTGCTCACTGATGGAGGGAGCGATTGAATTCTTAGTACAAAACTTAACTCCACGAGAATGACTTCTTGAGATTAAATCTATCCAGTATATAGAGAGATATAGTTCAGAAGGAGATGTCGCAACAGGGGAAGCGCAGTGTTCAGGGCGGAAGACTGGGTGCTGCAGCAGGCTAGCAAGTGATCCTAACCTAACCACAGGAGAGAGACTTGGTCTATCTAGGTTCAGGCCTATTGTTAAGATAAGGGATAGAAGAATAAGATGGGGAATATCTTAATTTCCCTTATATCAATCCATGTAATGCCCATTATCTTTGAATACTGCATACAGATGTGGTCTCCTCATCTCAAAAAATGACTATACTGGCACTAGATAAAAGGTTCAGAGAAGGGCAACGAAACTAATAATGATTAGGGGCGTTGCGCACAGGTCCCATATGAGAGAGAAGATTAAAGCAAGCTCACTAGCTTGCTTAACGCAGCTTGGGACCAAGAGAGGAGACTAAGGGTGGCGATATGTGATTGAGTGAGAGGTAATATAACAATCATGAAGTGGTGTGGAGAAAGTGACTAAGGAAATAGGCTAATTTATACATTGATTACTTGGATCATTTTAATCTGGAGATGAGGAGAAACAGACGACCAGAAATATAATGATATTGACATAGTGAGGGGCACAGAGTGTCTGAAAACACAGATCCAAGACCGGAAGTGTGGATAGTCTTTCACTCAGTTTGGCGGAACAGTAGATATGTAATCATGTGGAACTCCTTGCCTCGAGGACGGTTGTGAAGGCTAGGACTATAACAGTGTTCAAAAGAGTAACTTGTATAGCAATTTCATTTTGGATGGTGGAGGTCCATTATATGGGCTATAGCGATGTGAGCATGGTATATAAGAGAATGGTGTCCTAGCCTCTGTGCTTGTCATGGATAGGGCAGAGATGGATGGCAGGAGCAGAGATCATTTGAATCATGTACTTGTTAGGGTTCACTTCCCTCTGGGGCACCTAGCAGTTGGCGCAGTGCTTGGTAGACAGGATAACTGGGTTTGGATGGACTTTGGTCTGACGCGCAATATAGCCATTCTTATTTTAAACCCACAATTAAAGCCCTTCCAGGAGCACTGCCTAATCTCAATAGCCTCAGTAATATCTTATCTGCAGCCACTATTTCCTCGAGGCTCACTCCTTAAGCCAGTCCAGCAAACCACACATCGCCTTTTAAATAATAACTGTATCACTTCACAATTCCCCGAACCAACTTCCTCACAGCCTCTGTTCAATGTCTTCACAATTGTTTCAAGGCCTTGTCCCTGATGGGTTCAGCACACCAAATCCAATTCTCTTCTAGCTCTAAGCAAGAACTAAAACTGCAAATGCTAGCCCTGCAAGTCTCTTATACTCAAGCCTGCTGGGCCGGTCGCCCTCGAACACCGTTTGAATGGCTGTGGTTAGAGAGCCGTTAATCAACTCTTAACCTATTGGACTAAAAGCTCCACTGACATCCCCTAAAGAATAATTAAAGATTCTGTTTAGGGTGATTTACATAATGGGAAGAAACATTTAAAGGTTTTAATATTCCTTTGGCCAGGAATTAAGGTACCAAGACTTGGGATTCCAGCAAAGGGACGTTACATAGTGGCTTTAAGGGTAAGTTATGGAGGTAGTCCATTGATTTCCCTTCGCTTCCTAGGGGAAGGATTGTTGTAGGTGGTGCTCAGGATCTGCAGGAGGATGGCTCAAGGGTCACAGCAATAAATTGATATTTAAGCACTCTAGGTCCAGTGTTCCAAACGTGGGCTGGGACCACCAAAGTGGGTCACCCGAAATGGGGGTTCCCAGGGCAGCATAAGACTGCTGACAGAACTGAAGCTCGAGCTCCACCACCGAGCAGGCTAGGCTGGGCCCCCCTCCCACACACCCGGGTGGCGGGCTGGCGCAGTCCCTCTCCCACCACGACATTAGGGTGCCGGTTTGGCTCACATCCTTCCCAGGTACGTAGTAACTTGTTGTCGAAAAGAAGTCCACTGCCAACGTTGAGACCTCTGATCTAGCCCATTAGTTAATACATCTCAAGCAAACAGCGATGACTGGCCATATCCACTTGCATCCTCCATTTGTTCTTCTTCACATATAGCTATCAAATCTCCTCGTTTTATTGTGTTCTTGGGTTGGGGTGAGAGGACGAGACGAGGGAACAGTATAGAGGGCCAGTAAACGTCTACTACTTTCTTCTGAAATGAGTAGAAACTCTATAAAATATACCTTCCTTGAAATAAAAGAAGCTATACACACAAACCCTTTCCCCTCAAAATAAATCTCACATATGTAGGCTGTGCCACTAACACGTACTATATGTTCTTTAAGTGATAGGAATAGGGAGAAAGGATGATCTATTGATTGAGCGAGCCTAAGACTCAAAAAGACGTTGGGTTCACATGCCCTGCTATGCCCCGCTCTTCTTCTGTGACGAGCAAGTGATCTTGGGGAACAGAGTTTCAAGTTATTAGATGCCGCGCCTAAAGATCCACATAGACATTAGTGGATTTTCAAAAGCATCCTGCCTCCTTTAATGGGAGTTTAGGCTAGGCCTTCAGACAAAATCCGCAGAGGCCCTATCTGCATCTTTAATCACCTAAATGCTTGAAATCTGGACTAATCCCTTATTCCCTATTTGCAACTTGGATAACTTCCTGGAGTGTGTGATAATATACATGTGAGGTGCCAGTATACTGTTTTCTAGTCTAGCTAGGACTGAGCTAGAAACAAAGTTAAAATTGTTGACAAGGTAAACTATTTCGCCTAGAAAAGAAGAAATTCCTATCTGGAATAACGTATATCTTATTCCTCAGTCACTGTACGTCATTTAATCAGAAGTCTACTGAAATCAAACGAAGGCAAAACATGGCCCCCTATGGAACAAATTAGTCTTTCTCGTTAGAGCTTGATCCAAATTACCCCAACATCAGAACGGGATTTTTTTGGTGTGCTTCCAAGGATGAAAGGCCAATATGCCAGATAAGACATACCAAACTTCGTGTGGAGAAGAAATTAGCTTGGAATAGAAAAACATGGTGCAGAGGTCTGACAAAATAATCTTGGTTTTTTTATGGACTACATATGCAAATCAGGTACAATAAATAAACTGGAGTAATTCTTTTTTGGTGGTGGAATATTATAGATAACGCTATGGAAAATATACTGGAATAGTCTAAAATAATATGCACTGATCTTGCAGTTGTGACTAAGCAAAAATAACTATGGACAGGAAAGAAGCTGCAGAGTAAGGACTACAACAGCCTTAGGAGAGAAAATCACTAGAAATAAAATAAATCTGCAGCCAAAAGCTTTCATAAAACCAAGAACATTCCTGGTGAGTACATCGATTCAGAATAAATGATGTGTAGGTATCTCATTAAGTATGAGATAGCTAGCATACTAAACTCTAGTGTTAGGCCATTTATCAACCTGACTCTTGTTCACGAGTATCCAATTGAACTCAGTAGGACTACATGTCAGAAGATTACCACTTGAGTAAGGACAGCCATCAGGCTTTTAAGATAGCTTTGCACAAATTGCTGCCAGAGTGGAGTGCAATGTGTTCAGCATCGAAGCCTCTTCCAAGTTACCATGGTAAGTGAAAAACTATAATAGACAAAGGAAACAATCGTCTCCACTTAGATTAGTTATATGTCTGTTAGACTAACACACGATATTTCTTAGATTACCGATAGTTTAAAGTTATTGGCAGGCAAATGAGCAATCCATTAAAATATCACAATATATAACTCTGTCTTAATAAATTCAAAACGGTGCGGTGAAGCTAAAGATGGAACAGAAAACGAGAGATCATTTAGAAATGGTTCGGATGGTACTTGTTAGTAGCCGGTCACAAAAAGAACGGGAGTAACTTGTGAGAGGAAATCTATAACTCACCTGCCGGCTCGGCGGTAACGATATTTATCAGGCATCGATTAATCGCGCTCTCTCCGTCGACCTGTGAACCCATTAGCTCACGAGAAGGCGGAAGCAAAAGTCGATAGGGAACAGTGACCGTTGATCCTCGCGCGCAAGGACATACGAAGTAAGTGATTCCAAGTCGATCTAAGATTCAGGTACGCTATTCCGTGACACTGAGTTGCATATCTTAGATAACTCTCCCCAGTGCCGACAGCTTAAGAGACTAACAAATTATTTGAAGCATAGCTGTTGGGCTAAAACCTACTTCACGGATCATGCATGAGTAGGTTTTAGCCGAAAACTATGCTCAAATCAAATGTTAGTCTCTAGGGCCACAGAATGTTAATGAGAAAAGTCAAGCAACAGATTAGTTCTAGAACTTCAGCCTGAGTCAGCTTCTCACAATGTTTCTGGAATTACATATCTGATGTTTTTTTTTACATGCCAAAGTTATCATCGACGTGTGGTGTAAGATGCAAAGGACAGATGGCTTTGGGCAGTTTAGCTCCCTCAAGCTCCTCCTCCTGTAGTCTTGAGCGCTGCAGTGTGTTACTGGCATAGTTCGAAAGGGTAAACTAGGTAACCCGACTCCATTCACATCGTTTCAGAGAGGAGATCTCACTAATATGGAGAGTCTATAACTGCACACAGAATACAATTGCTGTAGCTAGCTAAGAAATGGAGAAAAAAAATACAATTTTGCATCATTTACTACTGAGAGGTTAATCCAATCTTCCAATTATACATACATACCTAGGCGTTTTACCTACAAGCTCTGGAAATACAGAAGGTGAGAGATATGGTAATACATAATATAGCGCAGTAATTACATTCTTCAATGCCTGGTATATCACAGGGAGCACTTGAAATATTCTACATTCTATAGGTTAAAAAATGTCTGTTCACCTTCCTACCGATGGTAAAAATATTCAGGGAAGGAGGGTTTTGACAACACGCACACAAGATATTATAACAACAAGATTCTTCACTCGCATTTTTTAGCATGTGGGAGAACAGTATTGTACAACTTGAAATGGTTTGGGTTACACGTTAGCAAGCAGCAAGCACCTCAGCAAATTAATTGTTGAGCATATTAATTACTCCTAGCTTCTATGAGTTCATGCTGTTGTATTAGTTATAATATTTTATAACATATACACAACAGGTTACAGTAAACTAGAAAAGTCTTTGGCGTGGGGAATGGGGGTTTTTATATTATTTCAGAGCAATAATGGGGAACAAGAATTAAACAACATGACATCCTTGGGCATTAGCGTCTATTAGTTAACTGATTTGAAAGACGAATGGGTAACTGAAATTAGAGAAGATAATGACAAAGATGGCCGTGCAGAATTTTGTGACAAGCAAAAAGAAGAAGGGGGGGGAAAAAGAGAGAAAGAAACAATACGCACACCGCAGGCTGGTGGAGAGTTGAGTGGGGGGTGGGAAAATGCGCGCAGTTCAAAAGAATAAAGGTTGGACAAAAGACATAAAAGAGTAGGTTTTCATTTGTCTGTAAAATATAAACACAGATGCATTCTGTTTGGGTTTGTTCATGCTTTCACTCTGCACAGCAGGAATGTTCTTAAGACTTGCCCTTGCGAAATTTCCTAAATGGAAACCGTGGACCGCCCTGCAGATGTGATAAATCACACACGCCTACTCTTTTTACATATTTTGTTAAAACCTAGGCGTGTTGTTTAACATATATATCTATATTTAGATGTATTGTACTAAAACTGTGCTGTTTATGTCCTTAAGCAAAGTGGAGCTGAAGGTATACTGCATATCCCATTTACAAATCTCATGGCTCAAAAACAGATATGAAAGATTTTTAGCTTTGACAAATGTCTGCTGCTGCAGTCACTGAATAGCTCAACCATGTTGCTACTAACCAAAAATCAAAAATTATCGATTCATCGCGCTGCGTCTCGTGGAATGGAAAGCTACCTAAAATTGCATATTTAAGAAATGAATTAAGAGACAAGACTCATGTTTTAAAACACTCTTGATGTAAATGGTTTATGGTTAATCTGTCAATTGATTTACTAGAATTCTAATTATTTTTAGCAGCTGGAGTCTGGAAAGGATTTTTGTTCCGATAATTTAGGATTTGCCGCACGTCATACATTGCAGTCCCAGAAACCCGTAAGATACATCCCTGCGATGGAGCTTTAAACTTTTCGGAATGAAAAATGCACCTCTTTGAAATAAAAGGGGAAAGATGATATTTTAAGAGCTGAAATGAACTTACTTTGCATGTGAAAGAACACTGAAGGAAAACATACTGTTAAGACGCTTTGTGTCATTTGAGTATTAGTTTCGCCAATTACTCATAACCTTTCAATGTAGAGTATGGTAATACCTTTCATTCCTGCAAAGAATCAGAAATCAAGGCTAAAGATTTAACATTTCTTCTGATAATCCAGACCTCCATGACTACTATTACTCCATCGTGACGCAAATGAAAGTTTCAGAACACTCCATTGATTTGACAGTGATTCTATTACTTGCTTGTGTGAGAGTAGCCAACTCTCGATTGAACAGCAGTATTAAGACTACTTAGCTTTGCAGACGGAAAGAAAGTGCAAAAGATTATAACTGAGCTATGAGATATCTTTGCAATCTGAACCCGGTACCAAAAAATACCTATTGGAAGTCTTTTAAATGAAACCTTAGCCTCGAGTCTATATTTCAGATTAAATTAATAAGGAAAGGTCAGTCTGAACAGGAAATCGTCTAACCATCTTAAAAAAACAGGACGAACACTGACCATTTTTAAAAATACAACAATTTTAAAGTGTTTGAGAGAGAGATAGCACCTCTTCTACAGTGACTGACATTAAAGGGTTACCTCAAGAAAAATAAATGGCTTCTTGACATGGAGCGGAGTAGGGGAGAGGAGGTAGGTATGCACCTTGCGCTATTGTTAGGTTGCGCTAGTTTTCTCCAAGGTGGCTGTAAACACAGGCAACAACATTCCTTGAAACTGGAAGCAAGGTAACAATCATAAGAGCAGACAATATTTATAATACATTTTAATGAAACTTGGTTTGTGAAAACTAGATATGACAAGATTCAAAAAGAGAACAGACTGTGGATTTGTGGCCCCTTGATCAAATATCCGAAATTAAATCAAGACTATCCAAATATTATAAAATAAAGCATTTTAGTAATTATTAGAGTTTAAATATACGTTGGTAAGGGCAAAACTTGCCCATTGGTTGTTTAGTTTTGCTCATCTCGTTAATTATGCCCAATACTTCGGATGTGTATGAAGAATGCCTCAAGCTGCATAAATCAGTCAAAGACTTTCAGTCTGAACAACACCTGAAATATTAGTTAAACTGCTGATGGCTTTCAAACAAATAAGGTGGATAAAAAATGCTGCAGTTCTAGAAGAAAAACGTAAAAATAAGAATAGCTTTGCGTGCAATCAAAAGTATATTGGTCCTAATGACGTATGTCTGTCATTAATAACATTCAAAGTTGAACAACACTTACAGAGTGTCTAATATTTCATTTCAACCTACAACAGCGTTTGACCTATCGGTTCACATCTAATGATAATGTTTACGGTCTCCGCATTTCAAGAGAGGAGTACAAACCATGATATCGGCAACATTTTGTCTATTATTTTCTGAGAAAGCAAAACCGACCAAGACCAAGCAGCAATTCTTTTTCTTTTCTTGTTTTAAATGTCTGCTAAACTAGTACTTACCAAAGTTGGGTCTGGTGAAGAGCACTTGTTACTGACAGCAAAGTTTTGACTGTATTATAAAGAGATATTTCCCGCCTATGCAGATTACATCCTAATCCGGCTCTTCAAGAAGAATTGAAACAGACAAGCACTTGTTTTTATTTTTTCGGCCCTAGACCGTGTGTTCCATGAAAAGTGCAAACTGTGTTTTATACGCCGCACATTTAATTTTCAGTGAATATTTGTTTTAATGGCCAACATCTCATTGTGTGTGCAAATGAACACATAAACACTTAGCATTACGAAGATTAATAATGAGTCCTGAATCTGCCCCTAAAACGGTATGGAGAAGCCAATGCTTTTAACATCTGTAATGGAAATCAAGATTTAGGCCAGTGTTAAGCATATTTTAATGTTCATAGTCTGCTTTGAGGGATTATACCCATTGCTATTATTCTTTACATGTCTAAAGAGACATAGCTATAATTAAAGCCTTGCAAAAGGTGACCACCAAATTTTACCTTCAGCCATTTTTTTCTGTTAGGCTGCTTCCTACTGTGTGGGCGTTAAAGTTGACTCGTAAAAACAAGGCCAAAGGAGAAAAAAAGGTAAGAGATTTGAACATAACTTGATAATAACAAGACGTTCTCTTTGCAGAAAGATTCCATTGCAGAAATACACAATGGTCTTGCTAAAGCCTGTTGACATTTTTTTAAGAAGTCGGCAGATAGTCCAATCTAACAAACAGTTACCAAAACAAATCTATTAAAGTACAACAGCTTCAGAACTTTTAAAGCTAGAATAAATGAATCTGGGGCTAGGAAGACAAGAGGTAGACTGATGTTAATTCCATGCTCATTGGCATTCATAATGAAGCCCCTGCAATTAAATACCAAGAACAAATAATTTCCCTTTGCTATACTGTATCTGTATTGAATACTTGTATTTAGAACTTTGTAAAACAAAGTGAATATACAAGTTAAAGTAAATTGCAATTGTAAGACTACATATAGCTATTAAACATGCTCTTCTCCACTAGCTCCAAAAACAGAAAGTACTAGTAAATAGTTAAATGCTCATAACTAAATACTGCAAACGCCACACAAATTAAAATTTTAATTGTCCTAGTGCCTAAAGAACAAAACATAAAACTGCTGCAATAAATAAGCACAGATGGAAATGACTAAATTACAGTATAGAAACTCCTCTTCAACCACTAATAAGGCAACAAGAAAACCGCGAAGGCCTTGAAATTGATAATTCTGGAAGTTTTTTAAAGCCTCTTAAAAGAGGATCATCCAATGGTCACCTCATTCAAAAAGTAGCAGTCATAGCTTGAGGCCACAAGCAAACGACTACCTTCCTGGAAAATCCAGCTCCAGCAGCCCCGTCCCTCGAAACCTCAGGGGGTAGGATAGCACAACAAAAACTCGAAAGATAGCCGGGACATTGCAGTCACAAGGGCATGTGACTGATTCCACGTTGTGATCAGACCCAAAGGAAGCTTATAGTGACATTTGCCAGTACACTTGTCCACGAAATACACTTCTTCATCTACAGATATTGGAAAAGATGGGCTCCATCAGTATATTATCCCATTGACATGAAAGTGAGGCAAGGCATATACCATGATCGATACATAGCTTTCCAAGGTTCATGGCTGAAAGCATGTGAGGGATAAAAGAGTTTCATAAAGAACAAAAGCTCTTGCTGCTAGCCTCCAATCAACGCCCCCAAAACATTGACTGCGTGGGAAAAAAGAGAAAAAAAAAGCCTACCCCTAATAAAAAGCCAGAAAAATGACAAAGGCCTGCATACAATGCAATGCCACAATGGCTGATGCACCTTCTGCTACAGAGAATATCGTATGAACAATAAGGCTTCCCTCCTGCGGGAAGTCAGGCCAGAGCTGAGTCTCAAACCTTCAGGTATGACCAAGAAGTATTTGCTTATTCTTGTATGTCGTTTCTATGAGGTTATTGGGCGGTGGGTCCTTCAGTTTGGGTAGTCAAACACTATTGCTGTGCAATAGGAGCATATATTGCAAGAAGAGTGGTCCGCCAGTACTTCCTGAATGGAGGCAGAAACTCCGAACTGAGGGCTTATGCACACACCACCACAGAGGTCTAAGTTTATTTGGGCTTGACCGCTTGTGGAGAAGGCCTCAGTACGTGCAGGCTGAACACAACAGGCCTAAGATGTGTAGCTAAACGGAAAGTAGAAAAGCCTAAAGAGCCAATACCGTTGAAGCCATTAACTTGTAACAGTTAACGAAGTCGCCCCAGTTTGAAAATGCTCTGTCTCGGCCTATACGTCTATCCTGCGGCGCCGTTACCTGCCTGGGAACAAGCAATGGCTCGAGGATGGGATGAAAAAGTGGAAGTCGGGGGAAAAGGAGGCGCCTTCGCTTCCCCACGTGCCTCTGGCACTCAAGCGCCGCTCGCCATTCCAGCCCCGACCACTCCCCTTGGGATGAGTGAGGCGGGCCTGGGCTCTGCGGCAGGACCAGAAATACACGGGCCGAGCGGGTCGACAACAGCGCCCTAATGACGCGGAGCGCCCTGGCACGGAAACGCGAGCGCGGGAGCATGGGCGATCCATTTCGTTCTTCCAAGGGAAGTTTTAAAGTTTTTCCCTTCCACAACCAACGAGTATGTCACGTCGAGCGCTCGCGAGGCCGACACGCAAACACGCCAAAATTAGGCAGTTTGTTCCGAAAATACGTGCGGGTTGCACAAATCGCACGGTTGGAAGACGCACCAATAAGTCTCAGCAGTGCAAATCAATGCGTTGAACAAACATTCCAGCTAGTGGATAATCGCATACAAAGAAAAACCGCTATGTTAAAAATATCTTGTGGTACACGTATAGGTTAGGAGAAAAGATCTAGTGCATTATATTCCAGGTGAAAGTAGCAGAAGAACAGAGGCCTAAAAGAGTTTTGCCAGCAATTGAATGTACGAGAAACACAAAAAAGCCCAAAATTGAAACACTCCCAAGCAACACCGGAGTATATACAAAAACAAACTAAGGCCCCTTATAGGTGAAACATACTAATATTAATGCAAAACATGATTAACAAAAAGCCTACACTGTTCTAGCAAGTACGGTAAGTGTGGTGGTGTTTTTACCATAAAGTCTTATGACCCGTATCTTGTACTGGAGTACGTCATATTTTTAATATGTAAGCATATTTTGCCATGCAAGATGGTACTGCAAAAGTGGTGCAAAATAAGTAACGATACACGGACGTGCATGCAGAGGAGCCTGAAAGTGTGCAAGACGTTCCCCATGCAGTGGAATAACGGTGTAATTCATTTTCCCGTTTTAAAACGCCCTCAGAAGGCGAAAACACCGAGTTTTCTCCCAATCACAAACCATCTCATACACTTATATACTTTCTTGGCACTGCCTTCCTGCACAAATATTAAAAGGAATTGCAAGAACGCGTTTCCGCCTACGTGAATGAGTCTCATACCCCCCCAGACTCACTTGCCACTTAATTGTTTAAAGGAGTCGCAGACAGGAAAGCCGGGCACGGCGCATCCAGCAGGGAGAAGCGGTGCGAGGGGTGCTTCGGCCGCTTTTTGGCAAGCCGATCTCTAAAATTGATTATTTGTTGTTGTACAATCAGCAAGTTTCAGAGCGGCCGAAAACGCAAAGGAGCGGCAGGGATTATATTGGCACTGGTCACACAAGCATGGGAAACACCACCAGGTTCTGTAGCTAGTTCATAACCACCCCACCCTTCATCCCACTCGCACATTCTAATTCGTTATGGGGGCGGGGAGGGAGGGGCCAAAGGCGATCGCTTGCTCAAGTAGTTACTCGCCCTCTAAAGAACATACACGCACACCGCTACCCTCGCCCTCCCCGGCAGCAACTCTCTCCCAGGCAGAGGAACCAACCTCTTCCCAACTCGCAAATAAGGGTCTCGCACCCCCCCACCGCTCATCACACCTCCCTCTCTGCTGATCACTGCTTCCATCGCCTGTTACCACAGACTCCACCCCTGTGTTCCCAGACCTCCCCACCCCCACCCCCACACGCTCGCCACTGCACTTCCACGCCTCCCCTACGCGCCTCCACAGGGGCGAGCGACCGACGCGGGTGCGCACCAGTCTGTTTTGTCTCCCTCGCCTGGGAGACGGCACTATTTCTTCTCCCCCTCCTCAGCCGCTGTGCCTGTGGAATGCGCGTGCGCCGAGTGCCCGGCAGGGCGCGGATATACAGCCGAGCTCGCGCCCTATAAAACTCTGTGCGAGCGTGCCATTAAAAGCCTCTCGCCGTTGGTCGGCACTCAGTGTCCGGCCCCGAGGACCGGACAAAGCGGACCAGGCGGTGGCGGCCGAGACCTGGGCGGGGGAACCCGCGCTCCTGCCTCTCGCAGGGTCAGGGCGGCTTTCTGCTATTGCCTGCTTCCTCCTCGGGTCCGGCGGCGCCGGTTGTCCAAGCGCCGGGGGGCGTGGTCTCGGGGCGCCCCTGGGTGCGGGAGCGCGGGGGTCGCCCAGCGGAGATGCGGGCGGCCGGTGGGGAGGGTGGCTGGGAGGCCCGCGGAGAGCGCCGGAGGTCCCGCTGGGCCCGGCCTGGGCGGGAGAGAGGGTCTGTAGCCGGTAGGAGCTGCCGGTACGCGAGGTGTGACTGGCGGCGGGACAGGTGCGTGCTGGGGAGGCTGAAGCGCTTTCGGAGCGGGTGCCGGTGCGTGGGAGGCTGGCGGGCCGCTGCCGGCGGCGGGGCGAGGCGAGTTCTGCACCCAAGGCTCTGGAATGGAGCTCGCAGCAGAGCCTGTGGGCTGCAGCCTGGCTGGGAGCACGTCGGGCGATTGCGAGGCTCCGACGGGCTTTCGAAACGCCCGATAGCAGGAAGGGTGGGGAAGAAGCGGGTCGGTTTTGTTTGATACATGTGTAATTGATCCATAAGAAGCTCGTCTGCTTGCATGCAGGGCTGTTATCTGTTGCATTGTGCTTTGCTCAGCTGATGTTATCTGCAGAAGGATCCCGCGATGCATGCTGCTGCTGGGTGTCTGAGTTCAACGCTCGAGCTAGGTGTAATCAAAGGAGCTTAAAACACCCAAGTAGTGGAGCTCGTTTAAAGAGCGACCAGCTGCTGTGGCTCTCTTACGGAGGAGGAAAACTAGCTGGTTTTGCAGCTAGGCCACTTCGATTATGCAGTGGTTGTGGGGTAGCCTCCCAGCGCGAGCTTCGGAGAGGAGGAAATCGTTGGACAATTGCTGGAGCTTCCTTTGGCTATATGAAACTCTACAAACTCGATGCTCGGTTTTGGTTGTTTTTTTTTTGAGGAGGGGGGAGAAGCAAATTGAATCTGTTGCTGTCTTTCTCTTCTCTTCTTTATGGAAGACCCTTGGTTCCTGATATCTCCAGACATCTTGTCTTCCCTCCCCAAGTATGGATGCAAGTTGTGACATGAAAGAGGCCGGGCTGTATTCTGAGGGTCAGTAGAAGAACAGGAGGGTTTAAGTAAAATAGGAATTCGTTTTAGGAGAGTGTTAAAGTAGACTCGGATAGAAGTCTCCGAGAAGAAACAGGAAGCTTCTCTGACTAATGTGTGGCAAGATGTGTACCCTTCGTGTGGTTAATCACCTTATTGACTTGGATGCCACAAAGTCCACGAACTCTCTAAGCCTTGATGATCAAGATTGCATATAAATTAAGATGGTTATTTCGTCCAGGTACCTGCTTAAACTTTTGTTTAGCGTAATTTACCACACTGGACTAGTTATCATGTTAAATTAATAGGCAAGATTTCAAAATAGAGTGACTACTCCAAGTAAATTCTACAGTTTTCGTTAAACATTAATGCAAGCTTCTGGAGACTTGGCATGTCAAACTAAAAATTTGTTAGTGCTAAGGGCTCACTTGTATACAGTTGTGTTTGTATACAAATAAAACTATACATTAAGAGTAAGTGATGCCAGGTTTGACTTGCTAGAAAGAATACAAAAACAGCCAAGCTTCAAAATTTAGTAGTGAAGAGGCTTGAATCTTAAGTTGATTCCTCTCTGTCGTCTCACTGTGTAAATGGGTCGTAGTGGGTGAAAATTACGGAAATTCTCTCATCCTAAGGCCATTTCTATCGCCCTCTTCCTGTATGAATCTTAAGTAAAGATGGGTCAAGCCTTAGTTGTGTTAGCTTGTCACAAATAAAAAGCACCCGTCAGTTTATATTGTAAACTTGTACTGTTCACCTTAACTAAAATTTCTAACTCATACAATTATCTTCTTCCCTCAACTCTGTGCAAATAACACGGGCTAGCTCGCGTTAGCATGTACTAGCATAAGCCAAAGTGATTACACTAATAACACCGTTCTGGTTAGATTGCCCATTCTAAATATTGGCATTACATTAGCTATCATCCAGTCATTGGGTACAGAAGCTGATCTAAAGGACAGGTTACAAACCATACTTAATAATTCTGTAATTTCGCATTTGAGTTCTTTCGGAACTCTTGGGTGAATGTCATCTGGTCTTGGTGACTTGTTACTGTTAAGTTTATTAATTAATTCCAACGCTTCCTCTAGTGACACTTCAATCTAACAATTCCTCAGATTTGTCACCTACAAAGGACAGCTCAGGTTTGGGAATTTCCCAAACATCCTCAGCCGTGAAGACTGAAGCAAAGAATTCATTTAGTTTCTCCTCAATGACTTTATCATCTTTAAGTGCTCCTTTTTCATCTTGATCATCCAGGGCCCCCACTGGTGGTTTAGCAGGCTTCCTGCTTCTGATTTTATCACCTCTTGTTATTGGCTTCCTGTTCTTCAAACTCCTTTTTGGCTTTTCTTACTACATTTGTACACTTAGTTTGGCAGTGTTTATGCTCCTTTCTATTTACCTTACTAGGATTTGACTTCCACTTTGTAAAAGATACCTTTATCTCTCACTGCTTCTTTTTGTTTTATCTCATGTACTGACTGTGACTTGGCTGGAGCACTGAGTCATTGAAGACTCACCACAATCTGAGACAGGAGGCCATGTGCACTGAGAAAGGGGAACTTGTGGGAGGTGAGTGCACCCCATTACACTCCCCCTCCCACACTGAGTCATGAGGTATCAGCAGGCAGCCAGGGCCTTCTGTTTTGGTGCTCTGACTGTCCATAACAGCTCTGGATTCCTGGAGCTGCTCTTTGGCCTCACAGTTCCAATGGAGCCACATTGCTAGAACCCCCTGGTGGTGGCTGCCCTTAAAGGGAAATCCTCACTCTAGAAGAGAGGCTGCAGAAATGCAATATAGCCTCTGGCTGGGAATCTCTAAAATGTATGTCCCTTGATCCTGACCCACTCACTCACAGGCGCTGACTTTTGTTTTTGCCGGTGGGTGCTCCTCTCTGCCCCCTCCCCTCTGTGTGACGGGTGGCCAGGGCCTTGGGGGAAGAGGCTGGACAGGGCCACAGTCCAGGCACTGGGACCCACAAAAGATTAATTTGTCCTTGTGGGTGCTGGACACTCACTATTTTTTTTTGGGTGGATACTTGGGCCCTGGAGCACTCAGAGTTGACACCTGTACATTCACTCCTTTCCTGGCCCTCTAGTTGCCAATTCCACCACACAGAACCTTGGGTCTATGGACAGCTCTCTGCAGTATCTGAAGAAAGGTAAAACTGTTGCTGTGAAGACCATTTTCTTCATATGCAGAAGAGATACCTGTACATATCTCAGGGGCATGGTTGAGGTCCAAAATATTAGGACTGGATCATCCTTTTTGCATCTGCAAGCAGAGAGAACCAAAATTCTCCCTCAGGAGGGCATGGAACTGCGTAGCTGCAGCTATGTAGTAACATTCCCCCATTCCTCACAGCTTGCAGATGCTCCTCCACAGGGGTCCTGTAAAGATCAGGCTCCACATGTGTGGACAATCCAAGGTTACTCTCCATGGCTTTGCCTCCTTCCAATGCAGCCAGACGTCCCAGTGCACATTAATACAGATCCAGTCATGTATTCCTGTTTGCCCCCAGGGATTTGGAGGGTGAAGAGAATCTGGCGTAGTGTGGCCAGTCCTTTCTCCCCAGATCACATGCCCTGCCTATCCCCTGCTCACCTGTTATCTGGCTCCTCCTGCCCAAGGACTTCTAATGCGGGGAGAAGAGCACATGCTGTGGAGGCAGCTTTCCCAAACTACAGCTCCTTCCTGGCTAAGATCTGGGAGGAGGGGAGGTTGCATTGCTGTGTTCATGGAAATGTGGGGGAGTCCCTATAACCTGGAGAAGGGGACAACAGAGAAGGAAGCAGGAGGGAAGTGGTTTCCACAAGCTAGGTCCATGAAGCTAGCCACTTGCACAGTGCGTCCATTGTGGAAGTGCTGATCTTTGATGCTGACACTGTCACTTCAAAATAGGTTTTATTTTAAATTTTTTCCTTTTCCTTAATTTGGTGCAGGAGGGTGGCTCAGCCACTTCATCACATGGGTCACTCAGCTAGCAGACAAATTCTGACACCACATAAAATGCTGTTTATTACTATTTGATTACACCCTCAATATATTCTCCTCCATAACAAAATCCGCTCCATGGAGATTACAGACTAACAGTCCAGTTGTGCAGCTCCTAACCCAACTGAACAGCCCCACCTGAAGTCAGTGAAATTCGTCACATCAGTAAGGGCTGAATGGTCTGACCCTAGGTATTTTCAGATTTAAGGAATTGGACCAATCCTCTTGGAGGCTAAAGTTCTGTTTATTCTCAGAGCAGATACAGCAGCAAGGCAAGCTTCCCTTCCACACACCCTGGCAATGTACCTTGCTCCTGCCATGCAAGAAGCCAGTTCTAGAAATAGATGGGGAGTCTTGGTGACCCATCACTCCTTGACCTTTCTGCCAAGGTGGCAAACACGGGTACCAATTTTAGGACTATTTATGATGGCAGGTTTTGTAACACTTTTCTACAGGGAAATGGGCTGACAGCCAACAACACATTCACTTTTTATTTGTTTCATTTGCTTAGTTGTGTTTTTGCTTTAGATTCTGTGCCCATCAGTCTCTGGGGGCAACAGCGGTGTTAATACCCTTGTTAAAAAAAGACATTGGGATAGAGTCACAAGGTGGGAGAGATCATATATTTTATTGACTCAACTTCTGTTGGTGAGGAGATGCTTTTGAGTTTACACAGAGCTCTCTTTCAGGTCTGGGAAAGGTACTCCCAGCATCACAGCTAAATGTAAGGTGGAACAGATTGTTTAGCATAAGTAGCTAGCACATATTGTAAGGGACCATTCAAGGTTGTGTGGCCTGTTAACACCTCTCCAGTCATAACATGAAAAAAGGGAGTTAGTAGGTTACAGGTTGTTGTAATGAGCCATAAATTCATTATCTTGATTGAGACCATGATTTTTAGTGTCTAGCAAAGTTGAGAATTTAAGCTCCCAGGCTTGTCTTTTGAAGGTTTTGGGAAGGTTTCCTTTGAGGATAAGGACTGATAGGTCAGATGCAGAGTGGTTGCTTTGTGAAAAGTGTTCAGCCACAGGTGATAGGGTGTGTTTGTCTTATTTTTCTTCTTCATTCAAGAGCACAGTGATTATCTGCTTTCACCCCCATAGCTGTTGGGGCATTTAGTGCACTGAAGAAGGTACACCACATGTTGTGATAAGCATTTGTAGGCAGCAGTTTCCCCAGGAATTGAAATTGGTGGGGGGTGTGATGGGGCAAGGCCAGATGGCTACAGTAAAGTACTGAGAACAGGTATGTTAGCCCCAGGCTAAACAAATCTCTAGTACCCTGGTAACCAAATGACAGTTGCTCCAGGTTAATCAAGGCACCTGGAGCCAATTAAGATCTTTCTAGAAGGCAGTAGAGATAGCTACTTTAATTAGAACACCTGGAGCCAATCAAGGCAGGCTAATCAGGGCGCCTGGGTTTAAAAAGGAGCTCACTCCAGTCAGGTAGGGAGGAGCCAGAGGGGAGAGGAGAGAAGAGAAAAAATATATTGTTGGAGGATTGAGGAGGACAGCAATTGTCAGACACCAGGAGGAAGGTTCTGTGGTGGGATAAAGAAGGTGTTTGAGGAGACCATGGGGGAAGTGCCCAGGGAGTGTAGCTGTCTGCAACTGTTACGGAGCAATATAGACAGCTCGATCCCAGGGCTGGCTGGACCCCTGGACGGAGTAGAGGGCGGGCCTGGGTTCCCCCAAACCTCCCAACTCCTGATCAGACACAGGAGGAGCTGACTCAGACTGTGGGTTCCACAAGAAGGGAAGATCACTGAGGTGAACAAATCTGCCAATAAGCGCAGGACCCACCAAGGTGGAGGAGGAACTTTGTCACAGGGGGTGTTCGAATTTACGGGGTGTGTGTGTCAGGGCCGATGAGGGGTGAGACGGAAGGTAAAGGTGGACTGTCTGGCACCATAGTAAAAATTGAAAAATGTTTCATGACCATATTATTAGATTTAACTCATGTTTTGAAATCATCACGCAAATTTAAGTTGGCTACTCAAGCCTTCTATGAAGCACGATGTCTACATCCTCCTTGGTTTCTTGTTATAATTTTGCACAACTCTTTAATGAACTTCTTGAATGCAATGCGTTCATATTTGGTAGCTTATGTGTCTGGCATGTCCATTCCTTCAACTGATGTGCTCATTAGTTTATTCACATAATCAGGCAGAAGGCAACTTCTTTCAGAACACAAAATTCTATTCAATGATGAAAAAGAACACTCAGCTGTAGCTATTGTGACTAGGAGTAGCAAGAGATGATTTCCTACTTCTTTCATCCCAGGAAACAGAACACAAAGATCGGGTTGAGCCACTC
Organism: Chelonoidis abingdonii; assembly: GCF_003597395.2. Taxonomy (NCBI): domain Eukaryota; kingdom Metazoa; phylum Chordata; order Testudines; family Testudinidae; genus Chelonoidis; species Chelonoidis abingdonii. The sequence goes on along the minus strand of NC_133769.1, from coordinate 158,664,771 downwards.
ATAGTGATAAAAAAAAGTTGAAGTCAAATCTTCATTCATTTGTCGTATGATATTCCACTCTGTGTTCAAATTCTCTATTCTGTCTTGAGCACATGGCAGCCCCATTGTTGGTAGTGCCTCACTCCAGTCAACTCAGGGGCGGCTCTAGGCACCAGCAAAGCAAGCACCTGCTTGGGGCAGCCCATTTTCAGAGGTGCATGAGAGCTGAGAACTAACAGGGGGCTCTGGGAGCTGTAGTTCCTTGGTTAGCTCTCTGCCTATAGAGACAGGCCTGGAGCAGGGAAAGAACTACCTTTCCCAGCAGTCCCTTGGCCACTACCAACAGGAAAGGAAGGAGGGGGACCTGATGCAGCAGCATGCTGTGAGTGGAGAGTTGTACTGTGGATGGCAGGGAAACCATAGTTTAACATTCCAAAAACAGGACACTCCACAGGGAGGGAAGCCCCACCCTGCCACCATCCACTCCCTCTGACTGCTTCCTACAGAAACCCCAACCCATCCAACCCTGTCCCCTGATCACCCCTTCCCGGGACCCCTGCCCCTATCTAAGCACCGCTGGTCCTTGTCCCCTGATTGCCCCCTCCCTGAACCCCTGTCTCTAACTGCCCCTTGGGACCCCACCCCCTATCTAAGCCTCCCTTCTCCTTGTCCCCAACTTCCCCCCTAGGACTCCACCCCCTACCTGTCCCCTGACAAACCCCTGGGACTCCCATGTCTATCCAACCACTGCCTGTTCCCTGACTGCCCCTGCGAACCCGTGACCCATCTAACCCCCCTTCTTCCTGCCCCTGACTGCTCTCCTGAACCTCCACCCCATCCAAGCCCCTCTGCTCTCTGACCCTTGACTGCCCCCCAGAACCCCTTACCCCTTCTCCACCCCCCAAACCCCCTTACCGTGCCACTCGGACCAGCATATCTGGCTCTGTGCAGCGCCAGACACGCTGCTGCATACATGCTGCCGTGCTCCCCCGTGGAGCCCACAGCCCCCCTCAACACACACACACCCAGTACCTGCCTTCCAGATTTGAACACCTCAAAATTCAGGAGTGCTCAAGCTCAGGGCTGGTCTACACTACGGGGTAAAATCGATTTTAGATACGCAATTTCAGCTACGTGACTAACATAGCTGAAGTCGAATATCTAAAATCGATTTACTCACCCATCCTCACTGCGCGGGATTGATGTCCGCGGCTCGCCATGTTGATTCCGGAACTCCGTTGGGATTGGTGGAGTTCCGGAATCAATATAAGCACGCTCAGGGATCGATATATCCCGTCTAATCTAGACGGGATATATCGATCCCCGAGCAATCGATTTTAACGCGCCGATACGGCGCGTAGTCTAGACGTGGCCTCAGATTGGGCTGCTGTTACTTCATTTCTCCCAAATCAAATATACTGATCCACTGTAACTTGCTGTAGAAAAAGTAGGATAAAATTGATCAAGAAATGCTTCCCAGTGGTTATTAGGACTGGAATTGCCATTTTCAACAGCCATTGCCTTTTTTTGTTTGTTTAAAAGTAAGACAGGTGATCTTGCATTGGCAAATTCCCATAGAACAAGGTGGAACAAAAGAATATAAAGCACCTCAACTTTCTCATTTATGGAGGACAGTCTCTATAATATGATCCAGATATCCTCAATCACACAAGACTGAAATTAGTTACCACTTACTGCAGCCTTGTAAACCTAATGGGACCAATCCCTGTCTGTTTTATGCAATCCAAAATTTTGCTGAATGACCACCCTGGGATATGAATACCAGTGACCAGGGCTGCGGCGGGGAAGGAGGTGCAGGTGGGGGTTGGGGAGAGCCCACGGGCTGGATTAGCAGAGGGGAGGGGGAAAGGCCAGCACTGAGGTGCAGCGTGTGTGGGGGTGGGGGGAGAGCCCAGGGCTGGGGCAGCAGGCAGGGGGTGGGCCCAGGGCTGGGACGGGGGGCAGCAAAAAACCTAGAGCCGGCCCTAACTCAGCTGTTGGTGTTTTATAGGACAGGGATCTGTAAAAGCTACCTAGAGGTTGAGTAGAACCTGGAAGTCTGATTTTTAAGAATCAAGACTAAGCACTTAGACCTGATTATCAGTGATTTCAGCTGCAGTGGTCACTTAACAAAACAAAAGACTATCTATGGAGCCTAATCAGCTCCATCTTTAAACAGGGGAGAGGGACAGGTCCCCACCCTCTCTCTTGATGCCCTCAACCAACACAGGCTAAGTACAGTTCTACTACCCTTTACTCATACAATAAAAACGTTTAATTTTCTCCCCCCTGCACACACATTCAAGTAATTTGTAACCCAACCCCAGCCAAAATCTATCACTTGGGCAACACATCTCTGTTTGCTGAATACCTAGGTAGATTAGGTGTGACTGTAAATACAATCTGGTCCTGAAGCCTTTCCCCCCCAGTCTCAGCTCATCACTAGCTGTCAGGGAGAGCTCATTTAGACTTTGCTTACAAATCATCATTTGAAATTATTAGGTTGGCCAACATCACCGAAATGAATGCACTGACTTTGTCATAAAAAACAGCTGTATAAGGAAGCTAGTCTATGTTCATACTTTTCAAATCTATTATACTTTCAGATACACATTTTTATCAGACACTGTATATGCTTTTAAAGTGTATTAATGTTTCAATTTCAATTCAAATTTCCAAACAGTCACTAAATTGGCATGTAACTAGTTCACAAAACTGGAGGGGGGTGTTGGGGAAGTTCAGGAGGGGTGTAGGGAAATCACTGTGTGTAGGATCCTTGGATCTTGAAAGGTTTGTTGTGGGGAGTGTTGATTATTGTAGCAGTAGAGAGATGTCTGCAGGTTTTGCATCTGTTCTGGCAAGGTCTGGTGCTGCTTTGAGTTGGTGTCCTGATCTGAGGGAACTTGCTTCTGATGAGCTTGGCAAGGCAGGGGGGGTTGTCTGAAGGCCAGAAGAGAGAGTTCAGGAAAGATTTCTTTCAGGATGGAGTTTCCATTGAGTATGGGTTGTACTTGTTTGATACCCAGTGTGGGTTCCAGTGTGAGATGGTAGATGACAACTAGGGGTGTGCAGTCAGAGGGGGTTTTATTTCTGTATTGAAGTGGGTTATCTTAGCCCATTCCATGATGTCTATCCAAATACCCCTTCTCAGACAGGTGGTGAAAGGGTTCATGTGGGCCCAAGAGGCCAATTAACACATCTGGTTACAACCTTAGGGGGACCAGACCTAATTAAAGATGAAAGCCAGCTGGGTGGTACTATAAAGAAGAAATCTAGAGAGGGAAGAATTCTAAGTCATTCGCTTGGTAGTAGAGACCTGAGGGGAACCAGGAAAGGAGGAAGCTTGGAGTAGGGTGGTAAGGGAAGATGTCTGAAAGACCTAGGATTGAAGCAAGCTCCTATGGTTGACCCTGACACAAGGGAAGCAACCAGACCTCTGGGGAGAAGTCCTGGGAGGTGCTGATAATTACACAGAGCCCAGGAAGGGGGTTGGGGATGGGGGGAAAGGCCTGAAGGTAGGAAGAAGTCTGTGGAGGCAGTGGCAAGGTATCTGATGGAGAAGACCTTGGCTGTTCATCTTAGGATCCCTGGACTCTGGAGATGATATCCCTATCTTATGGGTTTAGACCAGTGGCTCTCAACCTTTCCAGGCCACTGTACCCCTTTCAAGAATCTGAGGGTATGTCTGTACTACCCGCCAGATCGGGGGGTAGTGTTCAATGTATCGGGGATCGATTTATTGTGTCTCATCTGGATGCGATAAATTGATCTGCGAATCGATGCCCATACTCCACCTCAGCAGGAGGAGTAAGCGGAGTCAATGGGGAGCTGCGGCAGTCGACTCACCGCCATGAGGACAGCTAGGTAAGTCAAACTTAGATACTTCGACTTCAGCTACGTGAATAGCGTAGCTGAAGTTGCGTATCTTAGTTCGAAACATCCCTTCACCCCCTGCTAGTATAGCCCAGGCCTGTTTGTCTTGTGGTACCGCCAAGTTACACCTCGCTTAAACTACTTGCTTACACAATCAGACACAAAAATTCAGCCGTATCACAGCACACTATTACTGAAAACTTGCTTCCTTTCTCATTTCTACCATATAATAAAATAAATGGATTGGAATATAAATATTGTACTTGCATTTCCGTGTATATAGATCTGTATAAACAAGTCATTGTATGAAATTTTAGTTTGTGCTGACTTCGATAGCGCTTTTTATGTAGCCTGTTGTAAAACTAGGCAAATATCTAGAGGAGTTGATGTGCCCCCTGGAAGACCTCTGTGTACATGTACCCCTGGTTGAGAACCACTGGTTTAGACCATGGATCCTCACCATAGTATCTGAACACCTTCAGTGTACAATCAATAGAGCAGTGCCCAGAAAGTCTGTCACTTCTCCTTTCTTGAGGCCAAAACTCTGCTTGGTTTTTTTTATTTGGAATTGTTAAACGTTGTTAGTTTAGTTCTTGCTGTTTAGGCTGATTGTGTGTCTGTCTCTCTTGACATTTAAACACCTCCTTCCGGACTCTTTGATCCAATCAGAAAAGAGAAATTTCTGTTCCATGGAAACTTACAAGGTTTTGAATGATCATCCAGTCAGCTCTAGAAGTGACTGAAAACCAAGTGCCCTCTATCGATGATAATCGGACATGCCACTCCCAAGAGTTCATTTCTAGCGACTGCTATCCAGTAAGCCACTTGATCTCATCTGCTTGCCTAATTCATAATGAAGAGTTGTCTGCCTTAGAAGTCAAGAGCCAAAGTATATAGTGGTATAGATCAGAACAAACATTATGAATCATACCCAGCAATTGACAGTGTAATCTACAGAGTACAGTTCTTCTATGCTCCATTAGGCGAGCAGACTGCCATATTCTGCAATAGCAGAAGGTTCCAAATTGCTTTAAGGTTAGCCAAATCAACTCACAAGTCCTCCACGGCCACCCACAACAATTACATGGGAAAGTGCAATGCATGTGCAGTGGGGATTCATAATCCCAAGCACTGTGGAACCACGTTTTGGCAAGGTCTAAGAAAATTCATTAAACAGAATGTTCTGTAGCACTCATTGAGAACAGGTGAGAGACAAAGGTGCCATCTGTGAAGTTGTTTTTGTGATGTGAACACCTGTCACAGTGGGAACTGGATCCAGACTCAAGCTCATTTCACACAGGCCATCTGCAATCTCTTTCAGTATTACTGCCCTGAGTTATCTTTGAACTGGCAAATGTGAGGGTGCAGAGTATAACTGAGGGCAAAAATTTGCCTGTGGAAACTTCCTTATGGATGATAAGGCAAAAGAATGAAAGAACCCAGCTTGACTCTCAGATTCCAGGTCAGCCATTAGAGAGGAGAAGGGAAAAAAAACAACCCAACCCACCAGTTTTTACTTGCACCATGAGTAAAACTGATCTGGAGTAATGGAGAGATTGAACATGGAAACCCAAAGTACCACTTTTATGGCATCACTTGTAAGAACAGAGCCACATTTTAAGGCTTTCCTCACCAACACATTCTCTATATGTTGAAGGGGCAGCTTACAATGTCTTGGAACGTTTCCTCTTTTATAGCATGTGCCATTCAAATTGCTGGTATATGCTACCCATTGAAATAGATGGAGTTTGTCTCTCTTGGATGTGTTCTTTGGAAAATAAATGGTCAAGCATATTAAAACTCTGAGCCATGAAAATCAGAGTTGTTTGAAAAATATCTGCCGTGGACATATTCCAGTGGCTGTGGTTTATTGAAGTTTGGGTGACTTTTTTTTCTACTACTCACAGGTCTCTGGTCATAGGGAACAAGGTTATTTTTATAATTACCCATGTGTATTTGGGCTGCGTAGAGGAGACCCCTGAAATAGCAGAAAGCAAAAAATAAATAAATCTTTTCCCTAAGTCAAAAGAGTAGAGCCAGCAATCAGTCACACTCCTAGCAGCCACTGCAAAGTGCCAGGGCAGTGCAGTCAGAACCATTAATATTAGTTCTTATATTGCTCTTTACATCCTCAAAAACCCCTACAAACAAGAATTCACTAAGCCCCACAACAGTCCTGTAAGTGAAGTATTCTAGGAGATAGATGACTATTGCAGATTCATCCCTCTTGGTGGGAGGATAGATTAACTAGCTCCTCTGCCCCAAAAGGACCAAAGCTAAGCTTGGCTTCAAGCTGCTTCTGGTCTGACCAGGACAAAGGTATAATTGTCACCTTTCCTCTCCCCAATCCTAGTCCAAAAATGAGATTTGGAGTATGCCCACCTACATGAGTGGCACCTTTACATGAGTTTGGTGATTGTCGTGGTGGCCACAAGGTCCTGCTGCAGCCTGGATGCTCACATGAGGAATCTAGAGTGAGAGCTATTTCAATTGGGCAAATGCACAAAAGCCTATTTATTAATATGTTTGCAGATGAAACTGGCAAGATCACTGGGCTGCTCTTTGTGGGGTCTGTAGTTCATCGGCATTTGGTTGGGTGATGTTTGTGATGGGTTGCCCACGGGACACCATCTGATGTATGGGGATACCACTCAGCCTGCCTATTCCACCAGCCTGGGCTCCCTCACCTTGTCCTAAGCCTGGCCCTAAAGCCTCTTCTGGCACATAAACAGGTAAGGCCACACCCAGTCGCGGAAAGACAGACACTGAGATCAGCGCTGCGTGGGAAGACTCAGCTTGGGGATTGGCCAGCACTCAAGTACACACCCTCTCTGGAATGTAAACTCATAATTATATTGTCTTGCACTGTACAGAAATCTGTACAGCATAAGCTCATGAAAATCACCCCCTCACTCAATGTGGAAGAAGATAGGCACAGTTTTTGCCCCCCAGTTATGAATTGCACAAACTGGTTTATAGAAAACAAACAAGTTTATTAACTACAAAGGATAGATTTTAAGTGATTAGAAGGGATAGCAAGCAGATTACTGAGCAAATAAAGCAAACATGCAAATTAAACTTAATACACTAAAGAAACTGGCCACAAGTAGCAATTTATCACCCTAAATGTTGTTTAAAGTGGGTTGCAGAGATTCTTGAAGACAAACTGTTCTTATGTGCAGCTTAGAACTCCAGATATTCTTTTCACAGGCCATACACCACCTAGCCTGGGTCCAGTGCTTTCTTCCCCAGATCAGCCTTAGGTGTTTTCAGCGATCATCTTGGGTGGTGATTCAGTGAAGAACCACTTTAGATTAACTGACTTCCCTGCCTTAAATAGGATTTACATAGGGTAGGAATCCTCTGTTTCCCAGTTTGGTCCCTCCCTCCCTCTTAGTGGAAAAATACTAGTAGGCCAAGATGGGGTCCAGTACCATATGACATGATCACATAACCCTGAAGTGTCAAAGCAGCATCCCAGGAAGTTTCTCAGGAAGATGGAAGATTAGCCTTTTCAGAGTCCTATTGTTCTCCCTCATGGCCCATCCAGGCTGATTGCCTACTGTCTAGTGGGTGTTCCCCAGGTGCAAACCCAATTGTAATTGTTATAGTCAATATTCCTAACTTCAGATACAGACATGATACATGCATACAGATAAGATAATCATAGTCACTACATCATAACCTTTCCAATGATACCTCACATGATCCATCTTGCATAAAACATATCTTAGATATGCCATATTGAGCTATTGTTATATCTATGAAGAACCTGGGGCATAGTCTCAATGTTTTCATCTGCAAAAGTATTTATGAACAATTAGTGTTGTCACTATCAATGAGTGCAAGTGGTGGAAAGCACAGATAACCTGTAAAATATTTAGAGAAAGATGAGCGCACAATTAAGCCATGCTAAGGCAGCCTCGAGAACCCAAAGCCAGAGGCCTGATTCATTAAGTCCAGCTAATAAACTAGACTGATAGGGCCCTTGGACTGTACCCTCTGCAGATAGTCCTTACATTGCACACACGTTTACTAAGCAGTTTGGGTGACTGACAGCAGTGGTGAAGAAAGTTGTATAGAACTGGCACTGACAGGGTTAATGCAATGAGCTAGAAAAGGGTACGCGAATGTAACCTTTGCAAAGAGCATTAGCTTATAGCAAACAGTTCATATAAACAGTGTGAATAACTAGTGAATGGTTGGTATATGGAGCACGATAAACAGTGGAAGTCAGTGGATTTCAATCCATGCACTTGGCAGATAGATGAAATAGTACGTGCTGGCATATGTGGCTCCCAAATGCTCATGTCTGAAGGCCTGGCACTCAGGCACTTTGATGGGCCACAGGTGATCTGCCTATAATCTTTGTAACTAGGAACAAGCATGTACACACACATGCAATTATGTGGTGTCAGTGTGACAAAGAAAATTGAATGTACAAGTCTTCTAGGCAGCCATAAATCTGCCTTCTGTCTGTCACTCCCCCACAGTCAGGATGGAACATGGCTATTTTTAAATCTGAGGTCTCTGTATATGTAGCCAAGTGGAATGCTCGCTCTCTCTTTTTTTTTTCTGTGCAAAAGAGTAAGAAAGCATCTAAAATATTCTTCAATTCCCTAAGCAGCCATCTTTTTCTATTGCTCCCACTCCCTGAAACGCTTCCTTCCCTGTTACACTGAAGAAATCAAGGCCACAATGAAAAGCACTACACCTGTTTTACCAAGTTTTGGTCATCCAGTCAGAGAACAGAAACCATACTATGACTTAATGACATAAGAATTTCCATACTGGATGAAACTAGTGCTCCATCCCATCGAGCATTCAGTCTCCAACAATGATCTGTACTACATGCTTCACAGGTAGGTGCAAAAAACCTCACAGCAGGCAGTTTTGGCAGGACTAATATGTAGTCTTAAGTGAAAATCTATATAATATTCCAGGATTGGCACCTGTTTGTGCGTCACTTTAAAGTCCAGAATGACTGAGTCAGTGTGAAGCAATGGAAAGAACTACAAGTGGGGCTGAGAGCTTTTGTTTTTGTTTTTGTTTTGTTCAGAATATCACCGGGTTCAATCAGCACTGGGATTCATGGTCTGTTACCATCCAATTTTTAAGTTCTCAGCAATTTTTACTCAATGAATTACACCTGTGTGACAGCAAGGCACGTATCTGTGCCATGCCCAGAGTCCTAGACCATTGTAATATCAGAGGTAACTCAACCAAACACCCCCCTTACTCTACAGCTAGTTTAAATGCAACCATTTCTTTGGTTATCTGAGGCAGACTACACACATGGTGGATTACTTGATTCAACTGCCACGGTTTCTCAAAACCACAAGCACATACAATAACCCCAAACACATATAGCCCCCCTGTACAGCACAAACCCCTTATTCACCCTCCGCACAATCCATACAACTCTCTCACACATCCTTTCTCCCAGGCACAAATCAGTGCAACCACCCACATGACAGCACAACCACCCACACAATAACACAGCCAACACACACACAAATCTCCCAACACAGCCAGACAACCAGCACATACAACAACCCCAAACACATATAGCCTCCTCGTTCACCACCTGCACAAATCAACACAATCTCCCAGCATGATAGGCACCCTTATTCATAGGGGCCGACTCTGTGGGTGCTTCGGGGTTCAAGCACCCATGGGGGTGGGAAATAGTGGGTTGTCAGCACCTACCAGCCACAGCTGTTGGGTGCCGCCTTCCAATGAGCTGATCAGGGAGGCGCTGCTGATCGGCTGTTTGGCAGCTGAGGGAGATGCGTGGGGAAGGGTGGAGAGCAGTGAGGGGTAGGTGAGTAGGGGCAGGAAGAGGCAGACCAAGGGTGGGGGTCTCAGGGGAGGGGGCAGAGCAGGGGCAGGGCCTCAGAGCAGAGCGGGGATGCAGCACCCTCAGAGACAAATTAAAGTTGGCATCTATGCTCATACTTCACATAAAACCACAAACTTAAGCCACAAGGTTGTGGGTCATCACTAGTAATGAATAACCAGATAAGACAAAGAAATCCTAGATAATACTATGATTGCATAAAGGAGTCAGTGATCACCTAGCAATAGATACATTCATAAACATCCTGGCCATGGATATGTCACAGAAAAAATGGCCTAAGTAATTGCATAACCTAGTTGTTATGAATGTTTTAATCAGCTGTGATGGACAGAGAGATGGCTAGTCAGAAGGGAGATTGCTTGCCACATTCTGCTCCCAAGGTGATCGCATTTTCAGTCTGCTGCCTATATCTACTATCTGTAGGGCACTCTGCGTGAAAGGTGGGCGTGTGGTTCAGTGGCTAGAATGGAGGGGGAAAGACAGTGAATCAAGAACGTGTGTGTTCTAAACCTAGCTGTAATACAGACGCAGAGTTTGGCCTTGGGCACTTTATTTCACCTGTCTGAATCTCAGCTGTACCCTCTGTAAAATGTGATAATTCCCACCTACCTTCCAGGAGGTAATGTGAGGCTAATGTTCCTAAAGCTCTTTGAGAACCATGGATGTAAGCAGCTCTAGAAGCGCAACTGATGATTTATTAGTATTATTCCTAATTAAGTGACTGTAAAGGAAGTTTTAATTCTCCTCCCCTCAGTGCTCCCTCGCTTGCAGTACTTCCATCCTTGCTGCCTGTGATTCACTTGCAAACAGAAGACTAAAACTAATTACTTGATTAATAATTAAAGAGCATATAAAAATCCAAACAATTTTAATACATCTCAAGAGCAGGCTGAGTTTTGCTGCAGCACAGAGCATAAGGGGCCCAGACTGACCAATTTATTTCTACTTATTTAGGTCTGACCAGATGTAATTGGCTTTGCTCTGCCTCTTGTAGGTTCTCTGGTCACTCTTGATAGGCGCAGATAAATTGTTTCACAGCCGCTGCGCTGCTCACGATTACCTTTATTATAATGCACAGATGTCTCATAAGCATAATGAGGACATGCATGTTTCTTTGCCCTCTCTGGAGCATGCAAGGGAAGAACAAAGGAGAGTCCAGTCCATTCCTCCATCTAGGAACATTGCCCACCAGTTACTGTGTTAGGGGGCTGCTGGCAGCAGCTAGTCTGTTCTTCCCTATGTAGGAAGTAGCTTATACCTCCTGAATCACTTTCTTCACCCTATCCTCCAAGAAACTCTTCCAGTTGTCTGCAAAGCCACTCCCCTCTGATATGGCTTCCCACCATTGTCTTGACTCCATCTCTGGTAAAATCTTTGTCCAGGCCTTAATTCCCTCAGCTACTGCAACTCCATCTTCCTTGGCCTCCCCAGACTGCACCTTTCCAGCTTCCAGCATGTGCAGAAGGCAACTGTCCACATTTCTTACCTCCTCCGGCATCTCCACAGGCTGTCCATCCATGTTGTGGCCTAAGTCAAAGGGCCCCCAAGCCAAAGGCTCATCAGGCTGACATGGTTAAGACACACCCGTTTCATAGCCAATGGTGCCCAAGGGAATAATATGGCCTGTATTACCTCTGCTCACTTTTGGTTGCCCTAATCCAGTAGCTCCCATATCCATTTTTGCAGGTAAGTGAATGAGAGTCAGTTGTTCAGCATGAGATTGAGCATGACTCAACCTCACAGCCTTCAGGAGTGTCTTCAAGTACCTTCACCACTCAGCCACTGCACCTGTGAGTCACAGGCTAATGCAAAATTGCCCTCCTTGTTTTTAAGAGTCTCCTTGGACTTAATCCAGCCAGTCTTGTGGATCTTTTTTCCCTTTGCACTCCCTCTGTTTGCACAGCAACAGCTTCTTCTCTGCCTCTGCACATCATTTCTTCACTACAGACTCCGGAGCTGCCGCCTCTTTCCCACAGATCCATTCCATCTGGAATCATCGCTGGCTCATCAACTTTCTGTCGCGTTTGAAACCTCAGCTCTAAATATCCATCTTCCTTCTCGCTTGTACCTCTTAAATAAGAGCGTTGGGATGCGGAGAGAGTGCTACTGATAGTTGAGAAACACTCAATTAGTTCCTTAACTTTTTCGGGTAGGCCTCCCTTTATTTGCAGCCAAAACTTTTCATGACCCCCTTCTTACATCGACTACAAATGCAGAAGCAAACCTGTGAATGATAACAATGGTAAGCCTATAGAATTTAGTTGTCTGTTTTCTAGAGGCTGACAAAGAATACTTGACCTTGAAGGATGAGGAGACAAGGGGATTGGGGAAATGAGCTTTTGATTTGGTTTTGACTGTAATAACATTTACAACGCCCCATGGCCCCACTGATTGCCTTTTGTGACCCCACCGTGGGTCATGATACACCACTTGAGCGACACTGAACTAATGAATTCAACTTAATAATATGCTTACATGGGTGCTTTTCATCCATAGATCTCAAAGCTGTTTCAAAAGGTGAATAAGTGGTATTAGTTTCACTTGACAGATGGGGAAAATGGGGTACTCTATGCCCTCAGGCAAGCCAGTTAAGTCTGACAGAGTAGGAATGGGAACGTGACTTTCTTTTACCCCCACCCAGTACCCCCAGCGCTTGAATAACAGGAATCTCTCATGCTTTGTTGGGAGGCTCCCAGCTCCCCCCAGCAGGCAGGGTGGGATAGAGTTGTTAGGATGGATGTTGTACAAAATACAGTTTTTGACTACTGGGCCCCTTGGTACAGCCACTGATTGGCCCCTGTGGCTAGGGAATGTTCTCATGGGATTTCAGGCCCAATCATGTGCAGTGCTGGTAGCATTCTTCACAGGATGGACACTTGTCCCACTGATCCTGCAGCCGCAGCTCAGCAAAAGTCAGACCCTTCCCCAAGAAACCTGCTGAGCAATCTCTAGATTAACAACCTTGACTTAACTGCTGGCCAAGGCTGGATTCGAACCAGTGTTCTAGTAACAAGAGGCAGGGCACGGCTAGTTGAAGTTGCCGCAGTCACTCTGCTTCCTTTTTTAGATGTGTTTTCCCTCCCCATGTTTCTCCTCCCTGTCATTCATTTAAAATGTGTACACTGACCTCTGTGCTGCAGTGCTCCATGCACTGGTTGCCAGCTCCTTGACAACCACCCCTCCACAGTATCCAGGGGAGTATAACGTGGCCTAGTTCTCTGCTCACTTAAACCCAGAGAAGTCAGGAGTACATCTGTGGGGTTGTGCCGATGGAAAATCCATGTGCTTGAGAAGGAATCCAGCTCACAGAGTATAGATGTGGCCACACAATACAATGACCTTTAAGATCTAATGAGAACTCCCTGCTCTCTTGATGGATTTAGCTTTTCATGCCCATCTCCATACTTTATATATTGTAAGTGAAACATGCATCTGTTTTTCATTCGTAGCTTTTCATCTCAAGGAAAATTACAGGATGGGTTACAGCAGCAGGGAGAGTGTGGGCTGCAGCTAATAAATGGCCATTTGTTAGTGTTGTATAGACCTGAGGGGATAGAGGGATCTATTCCCAGGCTGTAATTTTACTGCAGGATTAACATAATCACATAACATTTGACATGTTTTCTTCTTCGTTTCCCCACACAAGCCCTTGGAGATACAAGCAATATCCTCCTTTGTCTGGGGGAGCTGAGTATGGGCTAGTGAGAGATGGAAAGGGGAGGATGAGAGGAGACACAAGGTGACAAGAGAAGGGAGAATGGCTGTGGAGAGTGAGAGAAGAAAGGAGGGAAGGCAGAAAGGAGGTGATGAGATGAAGAAAGAGGGGCTGAAAAGGCAAGAGATGCAGCGATAGATGGGGCAGGGAGAAAGAGGAGTCCTTGAATCACAGAATGATGGAAGGATTCTGGGGTACCTCTAGGGTGGCCAGACAGCAAATGTGAAAAATTGGGATGAGGGTGGGGGCTAAAAGGAGTATGTATAACAAAAAGACCCAAAAATCGGGACTGTCCCTATAAAATTGGGACATCTGTTCAACCTAGGTACCTCTCTCTCCTCATGAGTTAATGTTTTTGGAATTTAAATATTAAAATGAACTTCCATTTATACGGCAATTTTTATCTTGGAGGCTGCCACTTTTTGACTAACGGACTCTACAAGCTTCCCGGTAGGAATAAGTTTATCCACTGCTGAAATGCAGCTACCTCTAGGGTGGAGCACAGTAGTTGTTTAACAGCACACAGCAACATTACACACCAGCTTAGGACAGGGAATGAAGTAAACACCATATCCAGCTGAAAGTGAAATTTATGGAAGCAGAATGTAATTAGCCAAAAGGAATTTGGCCAGGACCCTGAAGTTAAGAAGCCTGCTCTCATGAAAAGTGCCAGGGGATCTTTACTGACCACAAATGGTCAAGGCCTTAGTGGCATGTCTCACCCAAAACTGGTGAAGCCATTAGGAAAACACTGATAGTGGTGAATAGACGAAGGGCGGGGTTTTCAGAAATGCGTAAGTGACTTAGGAGCACAAGTCTCATTGAGAGGCAGGGAGGCTATGTCTACACGACAAAATTCAGTCAACCTAACTTAGGACAGCATATAGCCACCGCAGTAATCACATCACTTGTGCATGTCTATGCTTTGCTCCCAGTGTCGGCGGTGTGGGTCCTCACCAGGAGCGCTCATATTGATTGTACTGTCAGGGTAGAGCATTGTGGGCCAGCTCCTGAAAGCCAGTAACAGTCAATGTAAGCAATGCAGTATCATTACTGACACTACATCGACCTTGACTCTACGCCACTTGTGGAGGTGAACTTAAGGCGGCGTCATGGGAAGTTATGTCAGCAGGAATGAAATGTAAGTGTAAACACTTCCATTGTTAGGTCAATGCAAGGCAGCTTACATTGATCTAACTCTGTAGTACAGACCAGGCCTGAGACTTTTGCTCTCAACTCACTTAGGTGCGTTTGAAAATCTCACCCAAAAAACTAGTGTGTGGCCTTCAGTATGGCAGCCGAGATGCCATGGTCTCATAGGCCTGATTGGGGCTTCCTCGTACTGCTGTTAAGAAGCCGTTCCTGTGGTGTAGTCCTGCAAGACACAAAGGGGAATTCAGTCCAGCTGTGCTGAGATGCCTCACCCTCTCTGCTTCCACAAGGCACAAAGGAACCACAGGAGAAGCTGCCATTCTAGGACAGCACTGGGATCAGCTTGTATCTAGGAGCCTTATGCGTTTGTAACAGCCATATCACTCATCCAGCAGCCAGGAAAAGCAGTCGCTGGCAAATGTAATGACATAATGTCAGGCAAACTATGTAAATATGGTTTGGGCTACATTCATAATCCCGCACCGCAAGCTGCATTTTTCGTGGGAGCTGCAGCCAGGTTTCCTGGATAATCGTAATCGTTTCTGACACAAAAGCGTCTTCTCCTGTTTCATGACTTATTTCCCCTGTATCATTTAAATGTATTAAAACACGTTAGTGCAGAAAGAAGGCATCATGTTAGCATAATATCTAATCAGAACTAGCCTGCCTGGCCCCGCAGGGTTTATTTATTTATTTATTTTGTGTCTGTTCACTCTGTTTTCTTGTTAAATTGGAGGGCCCTTCTTTGACATACTCATTTGTTCTGCTGTGTAATGGAATAGGATCTTTCAGAGCTGCTGACATCTGCTTCGTTCCTGAGATCTGCAGAAGCCAGCCGGCAAAGCAATAATAATCATGCTAGGAAGCAAGAGAACAAAGTTAAACATGAGGAGGAGGAGAGTAAGGGAAAAAAAACGTAGGAAATTGGCTGTCAAACCGTGTTGTGATCCATTGCATGTGTGTGTCAGATGTGTTTTGTCTGGGCTTGATTCTCTTAGTCACACCTTCTTTACAACGGTGCAGCTATATTACCATCAATTAATGTACTCCCGATTTACACTTGTATAGTGTAAGTGAGAAGAGACTCATGCAATGTGTGTTTGTACAGTAGGGGGATTGCATTCTGTTCTCACTGAAATGCAATGTCATTTTTCTGGGCCTGATTCAGCACGGGGTTTTCCAAATTTATCCTGGTGGATCTCCATTGAAATAAATGGAGCTGCACTGACGTAAAACTGAAGTGATGCAATGGTGAATCAACCTCATTGACTTCACTGGAGTTATGCCATAGTCGCACTAGTATAATGCTGAGGAAAAATCATGCCCTGTGTGTGAATAATAACAAACCCTTGCATTTCTATAGCACCTTTAATCTGTAAAATAGGAACAATTCTTCCCACGGCTCAGGGGAAACTCATTAATGTTGTGATTCTTCAGTGATGGGGCCATATAAGTGCCTAGATAGAGCAAATGGTGGGTAGCAGTAACCTTATTTTACAGATGGGGAAGCTGGGGCTCAGAGCGGGGAATTGACCTGCCCATGACCACACAATGAGAAAGCTGGAGAATATGACTGGAACCCAGGAATCCTGCCTGGCTCCTGGTCTAACCGCTAGATGGGTGTGAGAGGGGTATAATGACATTGGTCTGGTAGGGTTAGAGAAGGTAGGGTTAGATTTTGCAAGGAAAAGACCTGTTTGTTGCGGGAAAGGCTCTGGGATAAAACTGTAGATTTTTAGAGTACTGTTGTGGAAGAGAGAAAAGATGACCATGCCCAGTCATAAGAGCAGTGAGTCCGATCCTGACCCCTTAAGAAAACATAAGAACGGCCATAATGGGTCAGACCAATGGTCCATCTAGCCCAGTATCCTGTCTTCCGACTCTGAAGCCAATGCCAGATGCTTCAGAGGGAATGAACAGAACAGGGCAAGTATCGAGTCATCCATCTCCTGTCATCCACTCTCAGCTTCTGGCAGTTAGAGGCTTAGGACATGCACAACATGGGGTTGGATCCCTGACCATTTTGGCTAATAGCCATTAATGGATCTATCCTTCATGAACTGAGCTACTACTTTTTTGAACAAAGTTATGCTTTTGGCCTTCACAACATCCCTGGCAATGAGTTCCTCAGGTTGACTGTGCATTGTGTGAAGTCCTTTCTTAGGTTTGTTTTCAACCTGTTGCCTATTTCATTGGGTGACCCCTGGTTCTTGTGTTATGTGATGGGGTACATAACACATTCTTATTTATTTTCTCCACACTAGTCATGATTTTATAGACCTCTATCATATCCCCCCTTAGTCATCCTTTCCATGCTAAGTAGTCCCAGTCTTTTTAATCTCTCCTCATATAGAAGCTGCTCTATACCTCTAATCATTTTTGTTGCCCTTCTCTGTACCTTTTCCACTTCTAATATCTCTTTTGACCAGAACTGTACGTGGTATTCCAGGTGTGGGTTTATACTGTGGCATTACGATATTTTGTCTTATCTATCCTTTTCCTAACATTCTGTTCGCTTTTTTGACTGCTGCTGCACATGGACTGGATGTTTTCAGAGAACTATCCCTATTGATCCCAAGACTTCTTTCTTGAGTGGCAACAGCTAATTTAGACCCCATCATTTTGTATGTAGAGATGGGATTATGTTTTCCAGTGCGCATTACTTTGCATTTATCAAAACTGAATTTCATCTAGACACCCAGTTTTGTGAGATCACTTTGTAACTCTCTTTGCAGTCAGCTTTAGACTTCACTATCTTGAGTATTGTTGGCAAATTTTGCCACCTCATTGTTTACCACTTCTGTTGGCATGGCTGTGTCAGGGATTGTTTGAGCTGTGATCTTTTTTGATCAACAGAGCTGTTCTGGTAGAAGCCCCTAGTGTAGACACAATTATACTGGCAAAATTGTGGTGGTTTGTTTTCCAGTGTAGCTTATTTAGCTCAGCAGGGCTGGAATGAGCTACACCAGCAAAAGTGCCATTTTTGCTGGTATGAGTTGTGGCTGCCACACTGGGTGAGCTTTGCTTGTATAACATACAGGTATAGTTATACTAGTGAAGCACTCGTAGTGTAAACCTGGCCTAAGGATCCTGATCGGAACTTCACAGCTGGCTTGAAGGTCTAGGGTCAGAAAGAAAACTCTAGGTTAAAACTGTTGATCTTGGAGAAAGTGGGTGGAAATACTGGTCCTCCTAATCTTTATCCTCTGGCTCAGGAGAAGAGAGTAGAAGTGAGACCAAAGAAAGAGGTTTTTCAGGGTGACATTGATTTTTAAGGCCACGTACTACACAGATACATGGCAGACAGGTGAAAATACACATCTTCTGGGAAGTGAAACCTGGGCTTTAGCTGCTGAATGGCATCTGGGAGGAAAGCATGATGCTGAGTGTTGGGGTGGTGCACATGCAGGATCAGCTTCATGTCTGTTTTGTTGGCAGAACTTCAGCAGGCTGCTTCACACTCTAGATCAGCTCATGTGTCACCAACTGCTTCCTCCAACACTGCTGATATTTCAGGTCACAGGTCTATAGTGACCTTGATGCATCAATACGTGGAGATAGACACCTAGTGGGATTTTTGAAAAGTACTATTTCAGAGTTAGAACAAAAACAACGAGGAGTCCTTGTGGCACCTTAGAGACTAACAAATTTATTTGGGCATAAATTTTCATGGGCTACAGCACACTTCATCAGATGTATGGAGTGAAAAATACAGGAGCAGATATAAATACATGAAAGGATGGGGGTTGCTTTACCAAGTGTGAGGTCAGTCTAATGAGATAAATTAATTAACAGCAGGATACCAAGGGAGGAAAAATAACTTCTGAAATGGTAAGAGAGTGGCCCATTACAGACAATTGACAAGAAGATGTAAGTAACAGCAGGGAGAAATTGGTATTGGGGAAATTAAGTTTAGTTTTTGTAATGACCCAGCCACTCCCAGTCTGTATTCAGGCCTAATCTGATACAGTTTGCAATTAATTCCAGTTCCGCACCTTCATGTTGGAGTCTGTTTTTGAAGTTTTTGTTGTTGTTGAAGAATTGCCACTTTTAGGTCTGTTATTGAGTGACCAGAGAGATTGAAGTGCTCTCCTACTGTTTTTTGAATTTTATGATTCCTGATGCCAGATTTGTGTCCATTTATTCTTTTGCATAGAGACTGTCCAGTCTGGCCAATGTACATGGCAGACGGGCACTGATGGCATATATCACATTGGTAGATGTGCAGGTGAACGAGCCCCAGATGGTGTGGCTGATGTGATTAGGTCCTATGATGGTGTCCCTTGAATAGATATGTGGACAGAGTTGGCACTGGGGTTTGTAGCAGGGTTTGGTTCCTGGGTTGATGTTTTTGTTGTGTGGTGTGTAGTTGCTTTAGGTTGGGGGGCTGTCTGTAGGTGAGGACTGGCCTGTCTCCCAAGGTCTGTGAGAGTGAGGGATTGTCCTTCAGGATAGGTTGCAGATCCTTGAAGATGCGCTGGAGAGGTTTCAGTTGAGGGCTGCAGGTGACAGCTAGTGGTTTTCTGTTATTTTCCTTCGGCCTATCTTGTAGTAGGTGACAGCTCTCTGCTCTCGTCCCCTTATGCCCCTACTCGTGCTACATTGATGATATCTTCATCATCTGGATCCATGGGAAGGAGGCCTTTGAGGAATTCCACCAAGATGTCAACAATTTCCACCCTACCATCAACCTCAGGAGACAGCCTTGGCACACAGCAGCTGTGGATAGTGCAACTGTTTCCGAGTAGCATGGGAGAAGGTCTGATGACAAGAATGGGATTGAGAAAGGGTAGCAAGAAAATACTGAGTTGGTTAAAAACAACAAATAGATGAGTAATTTTCATCTTCATTACGTGATGTTAGTCTTCATTACTTGATTTTTCATTGGCAGTAACTGAGAGCAACAGACACTGGGAATTGAAACAAGGCTATTTGGCAGTGAAGATGACTGAGGAAAAACACTGTATTTCTTTATAGCAGGTGCCTAAAAAATACTGATCTGTGCTATGGGCCTGCTTCTGCTCCAAGTGAAATCAATGGCAAAACTCCCATTGACTTAAGTGAAAACAGGATTGATCCCTGTTTGCTTATGCTCCAGTAGTGAGAGGTTGTATGTAGTTTAAGGGAAAATCCCAGTGAGAATCCTTCATTACCCAGCTAAGTTTAATGGCCACAATTTTCAAACCTGTGTGAATAAAGTTAAGCTCCTAAATTCATATTTAGGCACCTAAGTCAAAGTTTTTTGGTTTGATTTCCAAAAATGCTGAGCTTCTACAGCTCTTAGTAGGATGTCTGAGTGCTGAGCACTTCTGCAAATAATAAATAATAATAATAATAATCATAAAAAAATCAAACCATCTTTATTTTGGTGCCTAAATACAGATTTGGGATCTTAACTGTAGGTGCCCAGGTTTTAAAAAAAAAATGGATTATGTCTGTAGGAGACACAGGTGAGCACAATTTTGCTTCCTTCCCTCAGACACACAAACCTTCACTTAACTGTCAGCAGCACCCAAAGGACTGATTTGTGGTACATCCATGTTGCATCGTTACAGGGTATTGATTTCCGTTGCCACGTTTCAGAAACTCCCAGCATAAAGCAACTATGAATTACTCAAAAATGGATGTTCAGACCTCCTTTTACTGGGCAGAGTAAAGCAAACTGAGTTGGCTATACGAGCCACAAGTAAACCAAACAGGCCAAATTCTGCCTAATGCACAGCCCATCCCTTATGTTCCATCACTTGTTAGAGATACGAGATGGAACCCTGAAGGATTCTTAATGGAACTACAGAGACCCAACCATTCCAATTCTATGTGGAGCAGGGACCCAGGCTGCTGGGATACTTTTCTGGAAAAATTCTCACAAGAGTTAATCTTAATAGTTAAACTTATTGAGTTATTAGAGAACCAAAAACTGATTAATCTCCACCTCCCAAACAGAATAATAAAGCATGGAGAATAAACAGACTAGATGACCTCTTAAGGTCTCTTCCAGCCCTATCTTTCTATGTTTCTATAGCCATGCTCCTTTCTTCTGCCACAAATCAGCCATTCTGTCAGCCATATTCAAAGGGGAAAAACAGATTAATAGGCATTCCAGTGCCACTGAAATAGTGGCAAACTCCCATTGGTTTCAATGGGACCAGGTCTTCACCCATAGTTTTTAAGGCTACAAAGGACTATTCTGATCATCTAGACTGACTTCCTGCACAATATAGGCCATAGAATTTCATCCAATGATTCCTATGTCTAGCACAGTGACTTGTGGTTGAACGAGAGAGAACATCAAGCAGCAGAGGTGATATCTTCTTAGGAAGGATCCTCAACCTATTTCTTTCTGGATGCATCTATCACTTTTTAAAGGGCTGGTCTGAATCAATGGGGAAAAATTCTATTGAATTTAATGGGAGATGGTTTGGGCCCTAGATCAGCTATATAGTCTCTCAGCCTTACTGGACCAATTCCATCTCCAGTGTGACTAATTGGACGTGAATATCATTAGGCTAGAGATGAATTTGGCCCATTATTTTCAAGGCAACACTCAGGTAAGTGTAGTGACATTTCTCAACTTTTTCCTGCCATCTGGAGAAGGACTAAGGTTGTGTTGAATGAACAACCTGATGAGGGAGCGTAGATTAGATTACATCTCAGTTACACCAGTGTAAATCAGGAATAACACTACAGAAGTCAAGGGAATTAATCCAGATTTTCCCTGGTGTAAATGAACAGAATTAGGCCATCTGTTTTACCACTCTTAGAAAAAGACAAGAAATAATATTTTCACTGATATAAATGATCCCTTATTTATTATCCTCTCTTTGGTGCTTTCTGATTCTTTCTCTCCCTATACCTGTGGGCTGTTTGGGATTTGTATGTAAGCCTCTTTTCAATAAATATGATTAAAAACAGGAACATTTTAGTGTCCGAATCCTGACAAAAACCATCAGGATGATTAGGCCAGGCTCAAACCTGAGGCTGAGAGTAGTGAAGGAGTTCGTAGTTAAATCCAGGCTGGCGTCGATACCAAGGATCAGTCCAAATTGGGTTCAGGGTCCTGGTCCTGAGGCAAGGTCTAAATCAAGCTGAGGTTGAAACCAGGAGTTCAAAAGCAGGAATGGTTGTGGCAGCTACAGAAGATCCACATTGTTGCCCAGACACTTCCTAAAATGTCCTTTGGTTTATAGAGGCTGCTCCTTGTCAGACCTTTTGAGATGGACTTTCCCATAACCTGTGTCAGCAGTAGATAGTGGAGTGCAAGCTGGCTGCTGCTCGTGGCAATGTGAAGGTGTTCACTGCCTGACAGCTCTGCAAGCCCAGGTACTGGGCCTCACAGTTCCCTCCAACCCCCCAGGGTGCCCTTGGTTCGCCCAGGTTCATGAGCCAAGTTGAAGGCTGACATGAGGTCAGGGATATGGACTTGGGATGCTGGTGCCCAGTATCATTCTGTTGGACCATAGCCCTCACAGTCTACAAGGTACCAGAGAGATTCAAAAGCCAAACATGGCTTCAGTATTTCTTGGACCTTGTACTTGTCATATCATTGGATCTGCTCTGGATGGTTGGGCCCGGAAAGCAAAGGGGTTGTTGACATAGGGCTTTAGCAAGGGTACATGGAACACCAGGTGGATTTTGAGGGGTCCAGGTAACTGAAGTCTCCAATTACTGGGCTGATTACCTGGTTGATAGAATATGACCCAAGGTATCAGTACTCCAGCTTACAACATGACCAGCTGGCATGGAGGTGTTGGGCTGAGAGCTACACTTTTTGCCTGATGGTGAATGCTGGGTTTTTCCAGTGCCAGTGGTCACTGTTCTATTTGTAATCTTGCTTGGCCTTGTCCAGATGTGCCTTGAATTCTTCTTGAACCTCATGGATTTCACTTACTCAGGCTGTGGGACAGGTAGAGGAGACAGGCACAACCAGGTGGAGATGGAGGCACAAGCCACAGTTTGTGTAGAACTGATTCTGCATAGTGGAGATATGACTGGCATTGCTGTCAGCAAACTCTGCTTGGGGTAATAGGCTTGACCAGTTGTCCTGGGGGAAATTTATGAAGCAGCACAAACATTGTTCTTACATTTGATTCGCTCGCTTGGACTGATCATCAGTTTGTGGGTGATAGGCAGTGGATGTGTAACTGTGGACCCCAAGCAGTTGTAGTGTTTTGTGTCAAAACTGAGACAAACTGCAGACCCCAATCTGTTGTGACTTGCTGCAGGAATCCATGAATCACCAGGAGCTGGGCCATTTCTTCTGTGAAGAAATGGGGTGCGCACTGGGAATGAAATGGGCCATTTTTGTCAGTTGGTTGACCGTGGTGAGGATTACAGTGTGCCCATCAGACACAAATGATAGACCATAAAGTCCAGGGTAATGGCTACCCAGGGTCTGGATGAAGTCTCTGAAGGCATTATGGTACCCAAGGGTTCTGAGCATGGCATCTTGGGTCAGATGCATGTCACACAGGAATCAACATACAAATGGATTGTCATGTGCATTCAGAGTCACCAGAAGGAGCGGGCCAACCAAATGGAGGATCTTGAGGCAACTAGATGGCCTGCTAATGCAAGTCATAACAGAGCTATAGTACCTCTAACTGAGGGGGTTCTGGTAGAACATACAGGCGGCCCTTGACATAGAGCAAGCCAAACTGGACCTGGTGTTGCCCCAGGCTTGCTGCCTCAAGTGCCTAGGGGGTGTGGGGGGAGACTTCTTCCCTACAGATAAGTGAATCAGTGTCATGGGGCCTTGAGGCACTGCAGCATCCAGAAAGTTCCAGGGCTTGAGAATGCATGGGGACTCAGCATGGGAAAGGGGTGGTTCTTGGCTGGCAAGTTATTCCTCTTTTCAGTACAAGGCACCAGAGGTCTTGTTCTGGGCTCCTGGGTGGTACATGACGTGAAACTGAAGTGTTGTGAAGAACAGGACCCAGCAAAACTGCCTTTGATTCAGCGCCTTGGTGTGGCAGAAGTACTGTAAGATTTTTATGATCTGTTAGGCCAGTACTGGGTACTAAGCATCCTCCAGGTAGTGGCACCACTCTTAGAAGGCCGCTTTGATGGCTGGAATTGCCTTATCAAGGATTTCCTTATAGAATTCTGTTCAGCTGGGTCATGTTTCAGTGGGGCGTGAGGGGACATTACTTTGGGGCTCACCCAGACCGATCCTCTCTACTGGGCCTGGGTGTGGTCATTTCCCAAACTAGGTTGTGCAAAATGTGACAGGCAGTTGGAGAGAGCGTTGCCAGATCCTCCACAATAGAAACACAGCCCATAGTGGATGGTATCCAGCAGATAGTTCAGGATCAGGGCTGAAGATAGGTATCAAGGGGTGCCTGTCAGGTGATAGCCCAGATCTCTTCCTTTCCCCTTGTCACTTGCATAGCCTATTGTCAATGAGTGTGGTAAGGTCAATGAGTATGGTAAGTTGGTCAGGGCCCATCCTTAATCTCCTCACATAGTCCTAGGGTTGCCTGCAGTCCCTTATTACAAGGGGCAGCCCTTATTTTTTTCATCTCTGTACAACAAGTTCAGGAGTTGCTGAGTTCTGCAAAAAGCAGCAAGAAATACCTGAGATGAATGTAGGTGAGCACTGCTTATTATTATTAGCAGTAGACTCAGACTAACAGACTTTAAAGTCAGAAGGGACCATTATGATCATCTAGTCTGACCTCCTGCACAATGCAGGCCACAGAATCTCACCCATCCACTTCTATAACAAACCCCTAACCTATGTCTGAGTTACTGAAGTCCTCAAATTGTGGTTTGAAGACCTCAAGGTGCAAAGAATCCTCCAGCAAGTGACCCCGTACCCCATGCTGCAGAGGAAGGTGTAAAACCTCCAGGGCCTCTGTCAAGCTGCCCTAGAGGAAAATTCCTTCCCGACCCCAAATATGGCAATCAGTTAAACCCTGAGCATGTGGGCAAGACTCACCAGCCAGCACCCAGGAAAGAATTCTCTGTAGTAACTCAGATCCCACCCCATCTAACATCTCATCACAGACCACATCACAGTAGTAGGGATGATGACGATATTGGGAGGAGCAGTGACATGGGGGTTCTAAGAAAACAGTCCCTTAGTTTTGAAATACAATGTTGGCAACCCTACGTAGTCACCACTGGAACTGGTAGAGCCAGGCCTCTTCATTCCACTTGGTGTTGGAGACTAGTCATCAAAAGTGGGCAGTGTAGGTGCAGGCCAGCATGGTGGGCAGAGGTGACATGGTGGGAGGAGGGGATGTGGGATCACGTGTGCCCCCGCCCCCCCCCCCAGATTGCTTGGCCACATGGTGTGGCTGGGCCCCCTCCCTGCAGGGCAGCTGAACCAGTGAGCTGCAAGCTGTGCTGGGCAGGGACAGGCAGAGGCAGGAGGAAAAGCTGGAAACTCAGGGAAGGGCCACTGCTTTAACTCTGCCAGGAGAGGCAGGAGGAACAGGTGGGAGCTGCAGAGAGGGACTGCTGCTTTCTGAGGGGTGGCGGGTGCTGCTTTCTGAGAGGGGTAGACTACCTTGGGGGTGGTGACTGGAGCTGTTCCAGGGTTGTGCACCCCCACTATCAGCAGACGAAGGTTGTGTTGATGGTGGGGTTCATTGAATATGGTGAAAAATGCCTGGAGGAAAGCATTCCAGTCAGATAGCATTGGCAAGTAGGAGCAAGGCTGAGTCCAACACCTGTCCCATCAGGATGCTAATAGCGAGTCCTACTTTTGCTCAGTCGGTGTGGTAGGACTTGGGGCGGAGCAGAAAAAACAAGCAGCATTGATTCAGAAACCCTCTGCATTTTTCACAGTCCCCATTAAAACATTCTGGGAGGGAAAGCGGTGGTCCTGAATCTGGGCGCGTGACTGCAGCACATGCCCAGAGGGGAGTGTTCACATCCCATAGCCGGGCCACCTGTCCTCATAGCATCTGTTATCTGGCATGCTGTGCCAGCTGGGCCCACAATGGCATGTTTCCATCATGGAGCTGGGCTGATTGCCTGTGCAGCACTTGTTTTCTGTTGCAAACTGTATACTTGGGCTCACAGTGTGGGGAGCTCCTCCTATTTGGGAGGTCAACTCATTCAGGCATCTCCAGCACCCTCTGGGGCATGCTGGGTAGGGAGTGGCCCACTGTCTCCATGCGCCCACAGGGATAGCCCTTCACCACGAGCTAGGGTGGTACAGGCAAACTGTCAGGACCCTTAAAAAGGCAGTCAAGATTAATGGTTGGAGCAGGGACAAACCTGAGGGTGAGAGTAGCAGAGGAGCTTGTCGTCAAGTCCCAGGCCAGGATCAGTCTCAAGGATCAGAATTCGAGCCAGGTTTCAGGGTCCAGTTCTGGAGGCAAGGTCCAAATCTAGCTGAGGTCAAACCCAGGAGTTTGATAGCAGAAAGCTGGAATGGTCAGCAGCTACAGAAAGTCAACACTGTTGTCTGGATGCTTCTTGGAATGCCACTTGGGTTTATATAGGGTGGGGAGCCAAACAGGAGCCATGAAGCTACTGCCTGTTGGACCCTTGAGGCAGAACTTCCTGAGGTCTATATTTTCAGTGAGTTGTGGGTAGTGGAGCGTGAACTGGCTTCTGTTGCTGCTGGGTGGAAGTATAGAGGTGTTCACTGAGTAGAAGATCTACAGGCCTGAGTTTGAGAGCTGCTGGGCCTTATACATTGATTCTGAAAATGATAAGTCAGACCTTAAGATCCTGTGGAGAACTGCAGAGCTATTCTGCTGATTCATCCTGTGACAAGGCATACTTGCCCCACTCTGGAGAAGAAGGGGTTAACCCCACATTGTGGATGGAGGAAGCCACACACCCTCACCACTGCCTAGGTATGCTCAAACAGGAGCATCAGTATAAAAAGGGAGCAGCCCAGCCCAGGTGGGGCTGACTGCCAGGGAGAGAGGATGTATATTGCAGGCTCCCTCCTGGAAGCTGCTGGAGCCCCAGATCGCAGAGGCCAAGTGCTCCAAGACCCAGGCGGATACCCAGCTGCCTGTGGAAGCCCAAGAGGGGACGGGGTCTTTGGGAGCTTTGTAAGCTGACTACTGCAGAGGCCTAGGAGGCTTGCAGTCATCAATGCTGGAAAACTGAGTAGGCAGTGACACAGGGGAACAAGACATTGGTCCAGTTGTGGAACAATGACAAAGGCAGCATGTTTTGGACAGATCGTCACTGTTCTAGTGGCGTATCCATTTGTCACTATCAGGGCCCTGGGTTGGGACCCGGTGAAGCTGGGAGGGCCTAGGTCCGCCTACCCCAGCAGCCATCCACCCATGGGTGACAGTCCATTTCCCCACTGGCTGCTAGGCCACACATCCCTGCAGAAGAAGGCAGCCATACTGGCTTTGGCCACCAGACCATGCAGCCCTGCAAGGGAGGGGCAGTCGTATTGACTCTCACCACAAGGACATTCTGTCCTGAGGCTAAGGGTGGTCATTGGGATCAATCTGGCTACAAAATGCCTTTAGTAGTCTGGGAGCATAATATAATACAATCTCATTCTGTGGGCTGATTAGTGATCGAATGGTAAGGGAGGTGTCATGGGAGTCATAAAAATCTACAGAATCATAATTTCAATGACAGGGTGGGGGCACTCACTACCCTCTCAGTTCCAGGTTCTCTGGTCGGTGGAAATTTTGATAATACAGTGTTTTCAGAAATGGGTCAAGTTGGGTATCATTCAAAAGCCCTTTCTCCCATTAACACAATGGTAACACACATGGCAAACCTAGAACAATTATGTAGATATGCATTCAAAAAAATGTTTAAAAATCAACTTTTTTAAAATTATACTTTAACAGCGGGTTGCATTGCTTACATAAAAAAAGACATTGGGCTTTGGTAATCCTATGGAAGTTAACCTTGACATGTAAGACTGAACATAATTATCAAAATCATCATCAGTGTCATCTCCGTCTAGGGCACCACTGCTGGCACATTGTCACATTGATCCTCATCCGTGCCACACTCACACGTCTCCGTACAAGGCAGGCTGCTAGCCAAATATTTGCAGGGCAGTGAGCATCTGGTCTTTGCACATGAGTATTTGATTAGCTGAAGGATTGATTTGGGAGCACATGATATTTTACACATAACTAGTGTGATCAGTCCATCCTCCAAGGACCATCCGTGCCTGAGAGGGGCAGGTAGTTTTGGATGCGTGCAATCATCCTGGAGCCATTCCACTGCATGATAATTCACCCTCTTGATAGCAGGTATAACTACACCCCTTGTCAATGGCAATTATTCTCCATTTGTCAGCTTCTTGGAAAACAGCCACCAATGTAGTGCTCCAAGTGCCATAATGTTGGTCTTCAAATGGTAAATTCAGCATATGAACACCCCCAGTGCAATTATGACCTCATCAGTGACGGTGTCAGCCATTCTGAGCACCTTCAGAGCAAGGATAGAGTCTTTGGAGGCTGAATCAAATGCCCTCCAGGAAGATAATCTGGTCTTTCCAGCCAACCTTCCAGTAGCATCGCGTCCTGAAAGGGAGTGGAAACTTGGCAGTGCAGCAGCTTGTAATGGTCCGAGTGATAGGAACTCATCTCTGAGAAATATACAGCTATGCTGTTCCCCAGCAGCAGGCACTAAAACAATCTTGTGGAAGTCTTAGGCAGCATCTCACAAAGAGCACTGGAACATCTGGGTCCTGTGCAAAAATCTGGAGTTTAGTGGTGCCTCTCTGGTGTCAGCCTCATCATGGGAATGATGAAGAAACTCCACTAAACAGTGCGAGGCAGCAACTTCATTATGTCATAGAATATCAGGGCTGGAAGGGACCTCAGAGGGTCATCTAGTCCAACCCCCTGCTTAAAGCAGGACCAATCCCCAGACAGATTTTTGCCCCAGATCCCTAAATAGCACCCTCAAGGATTGAATTTACAATCCTGGGTTTAGTAAGTCAGTGCTCAAACCACTGAGCTATCATATGACAACAGAATTCTTTGAGCAATTCTTCACATGCTGGAGCATTTTTCCTGCAAGGTATGTGGTTATCTCATCCTTCGTGCGCCTACGAGACAGTAGCTTCTTTGCTGTGATATTGGACATGTTTGTAGAGTCAATGATTTTTGTGTGGGACAGGTGTGATACCATGAAGTCTATTCTTTCTGGTAACATCTTTAATGGATTCATCTGCATACATGTCAAACATGGGGTGGACTTTGTCACAGGTCCAGTATTTTCTCTGTAGCCTCATGATGAAGCATTCAGCCAAATCTCAGCAGGTGCTAACAGTTTCTGGTGTGTTGAGAACTTGTACTTCAGCCATACCCTCTGTGATTGCTACAGTAAAAGGCCTCTGCTGACATAAGGTACCCAACAGTGTCAGTAGGTGCTGGCTTAGGAAGGCCATGGAATATGTGCATTAGTTTTCTTTTCACCTAGGGGGCATGCATTTTTCTGTTGTATTTGAATATCAGTTGTGGTACCCTGGAGTACTCTTACTTTCCCAAAATCTCAGCTAGATCAGCACACTTGAGATCTGGACCTGACCAGGAGACCAACAAACAATGACCTGTCTGTGGTTAGCTCTGTAATACTCCCTGCCACCTTCACTCTGACTTTCTTTTTTGCATTTGTAAGTATAGGCCTGTCTTAGGGTTTTGTTAAAAATAAAAGGAAACCTCTGGAAAGGGAGAGGGCATGTTACTCCTGAGGGCATTCTGCACCAAAAAATTCTGCATGCTAATATTTTAAAATTCTGCAAATTTTCTGTCAAATAAATGTGGAGGCTCCAGCATGGCACTGGGGAGCACAGGCCACTGGCTGCACAGACGTGGGAGATCATTGTGCAGCTTCCCTTCCCCCCACCCCTCCAGGAGACAGACTGAGTGGTGAGGCTGCACCCAACCCTGACACAGCACAAATGACAGGGGCTGCCCCTGAAATATCCCAGGGCTCTGCTCCTCCGTGTGAGCAGGCAGGCTCAGCAAGGCAGGATCCAAGTGTGGAGGGGTTTAGTGTGGGGGATCCAGCTGTGGGCTTAGAGGATTCTGTGTGGGGCAGCCTAAGTGTGGGCAGCTCAGTGGGGGATTGGGTGTGTGTGTGGGATCTGGATGCACAGGAGCTTGTGGCGGGGGTGGGGGGGGCGGCAGTTCTAGGTGCAATGGTAATGGGACTCTGCAGGAAGGTCCAGTTGAAGGTGATTGGGGCTCAGCAGGAGATGTCTGTGCATGGGGGGAATAGAGTTCAGCAGAGGGGTCTAGGTGTGGGAGATCCAGATGCTGGGGGAGTGGGGATCAATAGGGATCAAGGTGCAGCTGGTTGGGCTTGGTGGGGTGGGGATCTGGGTGGCTCATTGAGGTGGTCCAGGTGCAGGGGGAGTGAGGTTTATTGCAGGGGTTCTGAGTACAGGGGGTGAGGTGAGAAGATCTGGGTATGAGGGAGTCTGGATGTAGGGCAGATGGTGATGCAGCCACCTGTACAGGGATCCCTTCCCATGCAGCTGAGGAGTGATGGGAGCAGGAAAGGGAAGTATACAGATCTTCCTGCAGCTGAGGTAGAAATCTAGGGGTGGCTCTGACACAGCCTTGGATGCTGTGCAGCAGAAGAGGAAGTCCCATCCTCCCCAGCCAGGACTAGTAGCTGAGCCTGGCGTAGGGTAGGTGCTGCCAGCCGGGTCTTCCCCAGTCCTGCCTCCTGTCCCACAGTCATTTACCTCTTTGCTGGCTGCCATGGGGACCTGAACCATACTGCTGGGGAGAGCCACATGACTGCTCTTGTGGCTTCCCTTTGCATCCTAATCAGTCATTTTTTCTGCAGGAAAGCAAATAAATCTGTGGAGGACATACATTCTGTGCATGTGCAGTGGTGCAGAATCCCCCCAGGAGTAATAGCATGTGTATAATCCCCTGATGTGTGTGGGGTGAAGCATGGGGGGATGATTTCTGTTCACATACTCCTTGCTTTCTTAAAGTGGAGGTTGAGTATCTGGCTTTAAGTAAAGTTATTTAGCCACTTAATTCCCATTGATTTCAACCTTAAATACTTTTGAGGATCTGGGCTTTAGCCACCTTCTTAGGAGCTGCTCTCAGTGAAGCTGCATCTTAGACAATAGTCAGACTCCCTTCTCAACCTGGGAAGCCACTTCCTAATGTCAGAGGGAGGAAAAGGGAAGAAGGAGTTCCTTTCTGTCATTTAGCTGGGTAAAATCAATCTTGGGGCGGAGCCTAGTGCTGGCCACACCCAAGTAATATAGTTTAAAGGTGTTAAGTCTTATCTATCCACACCCGTGTTTAAAAACATGTTAGGACATGTTTAAAAATGTGTTAACTAACATGAGTTATTTCCTAGTCTAGCTAGGGCCTTTGAACACAATGCACCTTAGTCACCAGCACTTCCTGTAGTATCCTAGGTTTTCACTGCAGATATCCCATAGTGATCAGGCCCGGCCATACACAGATATGATTGTAATAAGCAGTAACAGCTGTGCCCAACCTTGGCATGTTGGCTAATGAGAATCCTCCTGAATTAAAAAGTTAAGTAAAAACCTGTTGGAAAAAAGCTGAAGAGTCATTTTCCAGCTGTTTTAATGCCACAAAGCTATCTGGATTCCAGCTGCCAGGGCATACACGCAGATATAGCATTGCTCCCCTTAGGATAAGCCTACAGCTCCTGGCTTTCTGTACTCTCATGTCACTGCTTTGTCTCTATTCCTGTTACAAAATGAGAATTAGCTGCATTAAACAGAAATTTTGCTTTCTCCATATAGTCCTCCTTGCACCTTCCTGTACTCTAGACACTTTTTCTCCAGTCTGTTTGGGGTTTCATGCTTCCTTGTCTGTAATGGGTGTTGCCATGAGCACAGGCCCAGAACCAGAAGACAGGAGGTGGGAGTTAGCAGTGGAATGGGAAGATCCCAGGACACTATCACTTTAAGGGTCCAGGATCAGAAGCCTTCTATGTAGGGTGGGGCAGGGCTCCCCTCTCTCCTGGCCAACTGGGAGAAGCTATCAGAAGAAGGGTAATAAATATATATATGCCACATGCCCTCTCAGAACATGAAGCCAGAAGGCTAGATTTCTGCTGAGTGGAATAAGGTCTCTGTGGAGGCAGGAGGCCAGCAGATGGGTATGGACTGTGGGGTTGCTGTGATGGACCCTGTGTTTGGGACACGGAGGACATTTTGAATTACTCTGAGCTACTGGCCCAGTGATAACCCTGAGAGAGACTATACAGCGCTCCTGTGATAGGAGGCCAGCTTCTCTGGTGCAGAGTGGCTGTGTTGCCCTTCACCTCTGGAGCAATCTGATCCCCCCAAACCCCCTAAACCAGCCTAAGGAGCTCCAGAATGTCACAATGATCCTTTGGTGGCCCAGAGCTGGTGTGGGAGCTCTTACGTGACTTTCCCTCCCTGCTGCTGGCATAGCAGGGAAAAGGGGACATAGTAGGACACATCTGTGCCAGATTGACCCTTAGCTGCAGTTCTGGCTCCTTTTTACAGCTGGAGTAATGTAGAGCAGCCCCCAAGCTACACTGACAGATTGCAGGAAGTGCCAGAGCAGAGCAGTGGATTGGCTGTTGGGTTAGTAGTAATGAGAGCTGGATTTTTATTCCTGGCTCTGCTACAGACCTACTGTGGGAGTCACTTCACCTCTCAGTTCCCTCATCTGTAAAATGGGGC
Source organism: Chelonoidis abingdonii (assembly GCF_003597395.2). Classification (NCBI taxonomy): domain Eukaryota; kingdom Metazoa; phylum Chordata; order Testudines; family Testudinidae; genus Chelonoidis; species Chelonoidis abingdonii. The sequence goes on along the minus strand of NC_133769.1, from coordinate 158,632,578 downwards.
TAATGACACTGATGTTTCTTTGTAAAGTGCTGTGATTGCTACAGATTAAAAGTGCTATAGGAGACCTGAGTATGTTTACTAGAGGCTGCAGGAGGAGCACAATGGTGAGTTTAAGATACTTACATATAGGGGGACCAGACAGCAAGTGTGAAAAATCGAGACAGGAGGTGAGGGGTAATAGGAGCTTATATAAGAAAAAGCCACAAATATTGGGACTGTCCCTATAAAATTGGAACATCTGGTCACCCTACTTATACACCACCTCTTCTCCTTCAGTTCAGCCACACTCCAGGATTTGGCCCAAGATTTTATAGTAGTTTTCTCATTTTTCTTTGCCTCGCAGCCTGCGTTTCACTTTTCCCTCTTAAGGGGGCAGATCTTCAACTGGTGTAAATTGTTATAGGCCCATTCACTTCAGTGGGGTTCAGCCTCTCTCTTTTCTTTCCCTCTCATGATTCTTCCCTCTCTCCTCCCACGTTCTTTGTCTTTTTCCCTTTTCTCTGTCTTTCTTTCGCTTCCCTCATGATCCCTCTCTTTCTCTGTCTCTTAATCCCTCTCTCCTCTTCTCCTCTGCCCCACCCCCCCCGAGACAGGTCTAGTGGTCTGGTTGCCATCTGCTGCCTGTGTGTGTGTTTTTATGAGGTTGAGATCAGATGGCATCTAATCGATCGTCATGGTCTCCATGGTTACCAGGGTGACAGAGTAGTTGAGAGAGACACATATTCCAGCCTGGGGCTGTCAGACCATTCCTGAGAGAAATAAAAGGGAAAAAAAAATCAAACCTCTTCCATCACATTTTACACATTTACATCTTCCTCGGATCTGGGAAAACACAGCCCATGCTTGTTTTACACGGTTACCCATTGGCTTGCCTCCAGGATATACAGACCGACTTTCCCATCTGCAATGCACAGGGACAAAGGTGAAGCGTCTCTCTGGTAATAGAACAGGATCTATTTCCCCATCACTGCTCAGAAGGACTGCATTTTTTGGTCACCGTCACAACCATAATTATTTTTATTCCTCTACATTGGGAGGTTAGTCTCTTGAAATGTTTAGAGACAACTACATCTTCTGGGAAAAGCATTGTAACCCATTATTATTAGCAGAGACTTTTTCCCAGGGCTCCCAAGCCTAAAAATCCTTAGCCCTTATTGTGCCAGATCAATCAATCTGGCCATGATTCCTATTTGATAGAGAGCAGAATGAATGGTAAGGATGAAATATGGGGCATTGTGTAAGTCCTTCATCTTTAAAAGCACACTCAGCTGGCCAGGGTGACACCTCTGTCCAAGACACCTAACAAGCCCAGGGATGGTTGTTGAGGCCAGCACTAAGAGCAGACAGCTTTGGGGGGAGATTTGTGGTTGGGGCGATACGATGAGAAGAGGAAGTAGAACAGAGGAACTGGAAGTGTTTATCCATAGCATTGAGTACAATCTGGACTGAATGTGGGGACTTAACTCAGGGCACAACATTTTGGGGATCCCCCAGGGAATAGTAAGCCTGGCACATCAAAGGCCTTGTTTATCATTTCTCACCATTCTGATTGCTGCTGATGCTGCAGTGGAGGCAGCGAAGATGGGAGTGTTAGTGTAGACAAGGTGTTTGCGGTCACTCAATTACCTAGACTTGTGCTAGGCAGGATTATAAGACACAGTGGCTAAAATGCTGGCAGACAGTCTACCTAAGAGCTTTCACTGTTGTTACCGTTACTGAATCTGCACCAGTGGTAGTAGCAGTGGGAAATTTTAAAGGAAGAAAAAAATGTGTAAATGCAGCTAAAGGGATTGGAAAGCACAAGGTATGTGCCTGTGATGGCCTGAGAGACCGTTAACATCTGAGCAGAGAAAAGGAGAGAGCTCTAGAAATTTAAAACTCATTCTACTCCCATAAACATAAAATGCACCTAGCCAACTCCACCCTTGCCACGTATAGGAGTAGATAATTATACATACTGTTTCCTTTGTATTACACTGATTTTCCCTGTTCTTAATGAATCTGGTTTTCACTTGGACCATTTGAGTCTCACATTGCTTTGAGATGCCACTACTGCAGTACTGCATTGAAGGGAAGACAGCCTTTTGACCAGGAAAAGAGGGTCTCAATCGTGGATCATGCTGTTCGAATTCCAATATACCACCCACACACAGGGCTGTGGTCAGTGGGAGCACAGGGAAAGCAGGTGGACCATGAGAAGCGGCAGGAAAAGGAGACAGAAGATTACACTGGTAGGACGAGAACCTTGGACCAAAATGGTGCAAAGGGAGCTTAAACCAGATCTCAGTGAGGGATTCTCCCCACGTGACCCTCACCCCATTGCAGGGAGCAATGGGAGATGAGCATTCCAAGGCAAAGAGGGGTGTGCGATGGGGCCAGAGGGGGCAGGGCTGGATTGTGATATGCTCTTCTGATACCTAGCCAGGGGAACAATCCTTTGAGGATAGTTCTAGCTGGAGCAAGTTAGAGCCACTTCCTGGATGGCTCAAGATTGGGGGAGTCATAATGGGGGTGTAGTGCACCCTCTGCCGTCTCCTTCTCCCTTGGGTGCAGCAAGGGTAGCTGAGCATTCTGGTCCATATTAGAGCTGGGTGAAAACCAGTGATACTTTTGTGAAAAGATTGTGCCTTTTTTCCATTGAAAAATCTCAGAATTTGAGCTCTTTGAACCCTCTCTAGTTCACATACTGTCTCACTTCAATATTTCTTGAATAGAGAAGCATTTCTAGTATTTTTTCTGTTTAGACTCTTATCATGGACCCATCGGTGTAATGTTCCAGCATCTAATCTGGCGGGTGGGAAATCCTTAGCCCCTCTACACCATGGCACCTCAGATCTCCCTCATACAAAAAAATCCTTCTATACTGTTGCACTAAGCAACTGTTAACTAATTAAAGCCACTCAAACGCAACCCATTAAGGTAATGAGACTCAGAGCACGTGAGTGAGCTTTGTTAGCACACCCGTCCCGGAGAAAGATACTTAATGGCTGATGATTTTCTTTTGCAAGGGATTATTTACATTACAGCCGTTTTCCACTTAAATGGCAGCCGTGTGCACTGGAAAAAAAATGTAAACACAACAGCATCTTTTTGAATGTAGCGTGGCGCTGATGCATGACTGTACGTGCTCCATAATATATTAATACACAGTGGCTAGCCAATCCCGCTGGAGCATTCAATCATGCCATATTATAATGGAATGTAATGGAGTTGACAGCTAAGACCTAGTTGCCAGAGACATGCGAAAGACCTTTGCAGTGAGGATCTACAATTAATAAAAGCGGGGCTATAGATTTTTGGAGAACCTCATAAAGTAAAATCTAGACATTGATCATGGCATTCGAGAATATTAGATGTGTAAATCTAATCTCCTTTATTTATTTGCACATCTTTAATATTAGAGGCGCAGGTTTCCCTGAGGCCAAAATACAATTTCTCTCTTCCCTTTCTCAGCAGGAGCTTTTCATCTCTGATTCACTGGATTTGGAATTGAACATTTTAATAAGCAATAGAGAATCCCTGCCTCTTTTCCTCAGGACTAAAAACTCAACTCTCCTTTTTATGTAGACAGTGCAATTTGCCTGCAGGACAACTGGCTTGGAGGATGGGAGCGGGAAGAGCAGAACCCTGAAACCCTCCCCCCCATGAAGGGTCTATACGCACCCCTCCCCTCTCCCTCAGAACACAGGTCTGCAGCACTTCCTCTGCCCCAGTACACTGAGAAGACTGGGGTGCAGGCTGGATCAGCACAGAAGCAGAGGGAGGGACAGAAGATTTACAGGTATGCAGGTCCATCCTCCCAAAACCCTGTGGAGCGAGGAGGTGCAGTAGCCATTTGGTCTGACTGCCAAATGGCTCCACTACCACCTAGTCACCTTCCCAGTGCCCAGCATTCTTGTTCTAGGTATGTACTGAGGCCATGTTGAATATTTGAATTTATTTAACCAAATAAATCATCTGGTGAAAATACTGCCACCTGCCTCCTAACTCCTAACCCCTAACCTGAAAGAGGTTACTAGTATTTTGGCACTGAGATCACCACTGTGCTGCTCCAGTTTTATGCTGGTGCCAGTCCATTAATTTAATTGGAATTGCTCTGGTGTAAAACTGGAGTGACGCTGTGGTGAATCTGACCTTTTCTTTGGTCCCTAGTCCCATAGGCGCTTAGGGCCAAATTTTCCAAGGTGTAGAAGTGTCTAAAGATGCTGTTAGACAGCTAGTGGGATTTTCACCAGCATCTAGGCACATAGCTCTCATTGATTTTTTCAGTGGAATTTAGGCACCTTGAGAAATCTCAATAGGTGCCTATCTGCATCTTTAGGTACCTAAATACCTTTCAAAACCTGTCCCTTACAATCTAAGTTGAATTTGATGGGCCTGATTGAGTTCTCACTATCACAGGTTTTGCCCCATTGTAACTCCACTGATTTCATTGAATTTATTCCTAATTTCCATTGATGAAATCAGAATCAAGACCCAACTATTCGCTCACCTGGTAAACTATGGGCTTGAGTTTTGCCTCAGTGTGAAATCAAGAGCTGAATTATCCTAGTGTAAAATTGGTGTGAGAAGAATCGGGCTTAGTGGCCAAGTTCCTTCCTGGTGTAACATTATAGATGTTAATGGAATTACACCAGAGAAGAATTTGGCCCAGTGTCTCTAGGTGCACAGAAGCTACACCGAAATCTTGCTGATAGTTTGAACAGAGATGATAGAATCACAGAAACAAAAATGAATTATTAGGTAGTTAAGTTTTGTGCCCAGCAATGGGAGGTTATTTTCATGTCAGGTAAATCAACTCTGTTTGTCTTCCATTTACTAGTGTACAGGCACGTTTCCCTCAGGACAGTGATGTTGGGTTTGGAATGATATAGGCCATTTGTCCATGTCACAGCAGCTGTGACTGTATGGTGTCAGCTCACCCGCCTTTAGTAAATTGAGTTTGTCAGTGCTCAGCCACACAGCTGAGCAAAATACTGTGTGATGCCTCAGCTCTCCTGGGAGAAAGAAGTTGGCACAAGCCATATCATAATGGGATTCAGAAACAAAGAAGCGTGAATGAAGTGCTAATTGAATTCATAAAGACATTAACAAAGGAATTAAAATGGCAGAAGCTTCCTTTCCTCCTCAAGATTCATATAAATAACCAAAAATGTATTAACAGACATTGAAGTCTAAACTATTTTCATTCCAGCTTGAAGGACTGCAGTAGCACTGGAACTTTGAAATATCTATCCAACAATCCTTATCTTTTACTAATATATTAGCAATGAGAAGCTGTAACCCGTCAGATTCTTTCCTCCCCCTACCTGTTCTTTCTTCCTTTGCAGGGTGGTTGTAGCCATGTTGGTCCCAGCATATAGGAGACAAGATGGGTCAGGTAATATCTTTTGTAGGACCAACCTCTGTTGGTGAAATAGACCTGCTTTTGAGGTACACAGGACTCTTCTTCAGGTCTGTGGAGCTCAAAATCTTGTCTCTTTAACCAAAAGAAGTTGGTTCAATAAAAGATATTACCTTACCCACCTTGTCTCTCTTTCTTTCTGGCTTTTCTTCTATCCCATTGTTTCCACATTAGAACAACAAGATAGTTTCATTCTATATTGCAAGTTTTTAGTGGAAAATGCATATGTTAAAATGGACAATGTCAGTTTAAAACTCACACATTCTAAAAAAATCTTACTTCCTCACTAATGACGCCTCAGAATATTTAAATATGGAATAATTTTAAAATCCTAGATTTTTTTGTCCAGTTTATTTACTTTTGTTGCATATTTTTGTTTGGACAAAGAAAATATACTCATAAACAGTTGCAATTTTTCCCTTAGTCAGTTTCTTGTCAAAGTTATCTAGCACAATGCTGCAATGTCTGTGTTGCTAATATTGAAGAGGGGGTGTTTGTTTTAAAAAAATCTGTTTCCAATGGATTTTTTTTTCCTTGAAATATTGTTGTTAGTCTTAGATTTTATTAAAAGGTTATTTTTACAAAACCTATATTTTGGGTCAAATTTGAGATGACTGTCCGTTAAATGCTCCCTTTTTAGTTTGAGTGTTTGGATCAATATATTATACTTCTCTCTGTGAGTCTTTCTATATATGTTTGTAAACATGTGTGGTGCACTAGTAACCGCTATAGATAAAGATAAATTTGTTTCGAAAATTTGGGCTGCAACCATTCAGCCTTTTTGGAGAACCAGGACAATGAAAAGTATACAATTTTCCCATTTAATAAAAGCTGCATATTTATTTTATTTTATTTTTTTACAACTCTAGCACCAGAGCAGTTAGGGGGAGCAAGTTGAAATTAGGCAGAGGCACATTAATCTCTGAGGAGAAGTCTTTGAGTTTTGTGATTAAAATTGACCTTGGTTTGCTCAGGTTATGACCAGTTCTTCATTTGTAATGAAAGAGGTGCCAGGGCTCAAGCAATTAGGTGCCAGGGCTCAAGCAATATGTTTACATTCATAACTGATGCAGCAAGCCCAGAAGTCCCACAGCTATGAACTGCCAAGCCGAGATGTGCTGAGGCTATGAACTGCTAAGCTGAGTGGTGCTGGGGCTCAGCCCTGGCACAAATTAAGCACTGGTTATGACCTATTGACAAGCACACACTTTGCATATGCACTGTAAATGTTTAATGACTAAAGTCCCAGTGCTACTCCCACTGAAGTCAACTCCCATTGATCTCACTGGTGCAGGATCAAGGCCTAAATTAGGAAGGTGCAGCGTGATGGAAGGCTGAGCTGTGCATGTATGCATGGCCAATCTAGCTGCCTATTGAAATATTTACTGAGGGCGCACATTGAATGAGCAGGGCTCCTCACCTCATTCATTACTCACCTAGCGCTTGACTCATACTGATTTCAATAGGCTTTGGATCAGACACCTTCTATGGTGTTTAAAGCAATATCCCCAACAAGCCCTTCACTCATTCCTGGTGAAATTCCCTCCCATGCAGGGGGCAGGCCAGCGCAAGGCCTGTGTAATGGCTGAGCTCCACTTAAATCCTCAAAAAAGTGGGTAAGTAGAGCACTGGCTTTGTGCTGGCCCTCTGCACCTCACTGTTCCACCAGTGCAACTCAACTGAAGTCAATGGGGCAGTGGGGATTCCTCACTGACTTACCCCTTGTGGAGTCATTTGCACTTGAGCCACACTGAGTGTGAGTCAGTAGAGCACTCAGATTTGGTACCATTTTGCACTCACTTTGCATAGGGAGAAGTGACACAAGGTGCACATCAATGGGGAATCAGGCTCAATTTCTGGAGTGCTATCAAAAGCCACGATTATATTTGCCTAAGTATTTCCTTTAGGATGCCAGGGATTCAGAACTTTCTAAAACTTTGGCTGAAATTTTCCAGGTGTGGTCTCTTCCCCTAAGGTATTTTTTTAATGCGAACAAAGCCATCCAGACTGTCTGGAGTATGAAGAGATTGAAGAAAAATCATGTTTTCCTATTTAAAAGGGAAATCTTGCAACTCTTTTTGGAATAGCTTTTGTGCTGAAACGGCTGCATGAAGAAAGGTGCAGTTTGCCCAGGTAATAACCTTTCCTGATGAGGACTGGCTTTGAGCCTTCCACTGAAAGTTGGGTTTGTTTTGTCCAGGAGGATGTGAAAATTACAGTTCATGCATGGGCAGTCATTGGGGAGTGATTGTTTAGCACTTCTTACCAATGGTTTGCATGAGGGAATGCCACAGGGCCAACGTCTGTGTGGTTAACCTACAGGCATAATATGCAGAGAAGAAATACTTAATCCACTGTACAGTGTGTGGAAAAAGCCCAGTGCAGTAACATGCTCACTGAGGAATCCTTGCTCACAATGAGTAGTCCCTCACTACATTAATCAGCGCTTTGAGCCAAATCCTCAGCTGATAAATCCACATCGCTACCAATGCAGCTATGCTGATCGACACCAACTGAGGACCTGACCCATTAGATACAGTGAGACTGCTCATGGAGCAAGGTACTATTCAGTGTAAGTAAAGATCTCAGAATCTGACCCAGAAGGTGGCAGAGCTCCCCAGCCCTGTCTCACCCAGCACTCGGGCCTATCCAGATGCCAACTGTAGCTTGATTTCATGGGAGTTTTGAGTGTGCAAGCATTGCTGTATCACAGCCGCTAACTGCATCCTCCCAAGTTATTTTCTGTTGCTTCCCAGTCTGTTCTTTCCTCTGCTCAGGAAAATGAAGTCAATAATTTCTAGCAGAAGGGAAATATGCCAAAGCTGTCACTTAAGTGCAGCTGAATGAGGTGTAGGGGCAGCGCCAGCTAAGGCCTTGTTTCTAAATAAATGAAATATGTAGCCTCTCTATGGTCAGCTGAGAGGGAGAAGTCTATTTTAGAACTGATAGCAGGTGCTGCTAAGCTTTTTCCATTTTCCAACTCTGCAACCTCAGGAACCTTTTTAATCCAAATCTGCAGCCAAGCTCCACTCACTGGCAGTGAGAATCACACCCAGTATTTCGGATTCATTTCCAGGCAGAATTTTCCATTTTTTTGAAGTCTCTCTATTTGTGGTCTCATGTTTGTTTCAATAAGACATTTGCAAATCTCATTCTCACTTTTCAAAATATGCAGTCATTTCAAGGGGCACTTAATGCCAAGAATTTAGGCTCTATTTTTAATGGGGGCAGGGGGAAATAAAGATCAGAAGAAAACTAATATAATCAGAAATGCTTTGGTGGATTTTCTTACTGTACATGAAAATGTTCTTCATTTGAGCTAAATATTCCCTCTGGCAGAGCTGGAATGCTAAACATTGAACTGGTGCATGAAAATCGAGAGTGAAACTGACCTGTAAGCTCAGTGAAGTGCAAAATGTAAATCAACAGCATAAAGAACGTTAGCTCAGGTAAATGACTTCAGTTACTATGCTCCAAGGTGTCAGTCATAGTAATATAGCAGGGAAACTTTAGAAGCTATAGATGTGTATATACATAGAATTTAAATTATATCTACAGATGTTAAACAGAGAGATTATTTTTGTCTTGATGGGGGTTTCTTTGAATTATCATGGTTTGAGAAACACACACACACACAAAGGTCCCATTACAACTGCTTTCTGATTACTGCTATCTTGCTGAAATACTGTCAATTAGAGTTTGAAAAGGGTTGACTCAGTGCAGTGCCTACCAAAGACAAAATTGGTTTCAGTCACTGCTGTTTTTCTTCCAAAAATACACACCGCCCCCCATCTCCTTTTCCCCCTTCACACATATTAAGTAGAGAGTATTCTCAGATAGGCATTTAGTTGATTTTTAATGACAGAAACTTCATTTGCAAATTCGTTAGAAACTCTTTAGTAAAGCAGCCTAGTAAAACAGATGATTAATATTGGTAAGCTCCTCATTTGCATATTAATTAGTCTCAGTACTCAACTAATTAAAAGTGTTTGTAGACTTTCTGAATTCCAGATTGTTGCTACTGCTGCTGTGGAAGTGCATTTAGCACAGCTAATGCAGGCCATTGATATCACCACCCAGACATCCTAAGCAGCGGTAGCAACATTCAAAGTACTTGAAGCTATAAAGGAGGCACTTGTAGAATTTACTTTGTGAGAGCGAGACTAATGGTTGAACGGGCAAGGTGTAATAACTAAGCAGTACACTTGATTCCCCTGTGATGTTCTCTGATAGCAAGACCGTGGCCAATTCAGAGGACACAAGCACGCATGGGAGGAGTTGAGCTACTAGTTGACTCACCAAGTTTGTAATATTTGTCTTTTCTAGAACAGCATGTTCGAATCCCAGTAAGATCAGCTCAGCCCGTCATCTTCTCCAGATAGATAATCTGAGATGAATTCTGATCTCATTTACACTGGTGGGACAACCTGCAATCACTCCTCCCCTAACATGGAGAATTAGGCCCGTTGAGTCTAAAGACAGTTCAATGAGTGTTACGCTTTTGGGTGAGACTTTACATACTGAATCCCTGTATGCTCTTCACAGATGTTAAAGATCCCAGCACACTTTGCTGGCATAGGGGCTGTTTCTGTTAACTTTCCTCTTCTGGTTCTGGCTGTGTGGATGCAATGCAGTGGTGACGTGATGCCTGCATTTATTCCTTTAGTTCTGACATGCCACTTTAGTGCTCAGAGATTAAACAGTTTCAGAACATTAGAATAACGAAGCCCATTCATAACATAGAGCCAGCCAGCTCTGCAGCTCCTCCCACTGGGACAAGGACCCGCCTCTTCACCTCTTTTTTTCCTGCTGATGACAAGCAGCTTCCTCCCCTTACATACTGGCCCACACGCACCTACCCATCTGTTTTTCAGACAGCACAGCTGCTAATGGCAGACCAGCTGGCTAGCAACTCTTCTGTGTCTTCTTGCCTACTGCTCTGGCGTCTTCTGGGCCTGATTCCTGGCTCCCTTTTTTCTGCCTCTTCCCTTTCAATGCCTCTATTTACCCCACCCACTGCCAGCTGCTACTGGGTTCCTCTGTAGCGTCTCTGTTGCAGTACAGGAATCAGATGAAATGAACATATGTAAAGGAGATTCTTCAGTGAAGCTCCTGGACATAGACAGACCTTGTGATTTTCTTTGGCTCTCTAGCTCCTGGACTAACACAGCCTGTGCTCCTTAGTGTTGCCACACAGGATTTCCTTAAACCTAGTTTGGACTCAGCAGTCATGGATCGGACCATAGGTGCCGACTCCGTGTGTGCTCCCAGCATGGAGCACCCACCGGGAAAAATGGGTGGGTGCTCTGCACCCACCGGCAGCTCCCCGCCCTGCCCCCCTGCTCAGCTCACCTCCGCTCCTGCTCCGCCTCCTCCTTTTAGCATGCCACCATGTTCTGCTTCTCCCCCATCCCTCTTAGCACTTGCTCCGCGAAACAGTTGCGGGGGGGAGGTGGGGGGAAGAGGAACGTGGCAAGCTCGGGGAAGAGGCGGGGCCCGGTGGGTATTTGGGGAAGGGGGGCATGAGCACCCACAGATGCCAAGGAAAGTTGGCACCTGTGGATGGGACCACTGACTACTCTATTTTCCGCTCCTTCACTCCTGAAGAAATGAGAAATTCAGTGGTTAAGTGCTTTGGGATGAAAGGTTCTCTGAATATACATTTGCTTACTTGAAATACTTTGCAACTCAGTGACAAATGGAATTCCTGCATACTCACACACAATGCAAATGGTCTTTCGTTGCACCAAGTGCCAATAGCAGTTTGACACATTTTATCATGCTCCATTAGTCTCATCAGGCCAGGTTGCCGTGCCATATGTTGACCTGTCCTGAGCATGTGCCCATGTTGGCTGTGCATCCAGCCTGGCTAGACTCTGCTCTGATTCAAAAGCTGCTTGTTTTGACACAACTGGCGACAGGAATTTTGGATCAAAACCTCCAGGGCATTAGGGCAGCATTGCACAATTCCACCAGCACCAAACAATCTTAAATCAGCTTAACTGGAAGATTAACTGGTGTTAGGTGATTGTTGTGTGATGTAGTGCAGCTGAGGCAACTCCTAAATCACACCCATCCCTACAGCTGATGTAAGGAGTATGGCTGCAGAAAATAGGGAATGTCCAAGGCATACCTGTGCTCAGCAAGCCTTGACTGCCGTATTGGCCCGTTTAGGCTTGAATGTAGCCTTTAGGCTGATTCATATACTGTGTGCTGGGTAATAACATGGGAGGACTCCATATTTCTAAAACAAAACAGGCTCTTTGTTAAGAGAACTAGTTACAGAAGTGCTGCAACTGCAGCTAGCATTTTAGCCATGTGCACCCAGACTAACCTCCTCCAAACTGTTCCCTCGAGCAACCAGTTTTCTCCCTCTGAGTGCCATACAATTTTTGTTGTCGTGTCTTTATGCAAGTGTTTGCTGACTTCCTGGGGCCAGAGGTTACTAGTACAATGCTCACATTAGAACGCCCCCACTAGCAAATAGCCCACTGCCAGCCCATGCAGCTGTTAGGCCTCATATTCTGTGAAGTGTGCAGGTCTTCCAACCAGTCTCCTGCTTCTTTTTTCTTTTAGCACTATTGGTGGGGACTTGCTTCCACCCTGATGCTGCCTCCATTCAATTGAGTGGCATCCTGTTGGTCCTCTGGGTTGTTCATATACCTCATTTCTTCCGACTCTCCGATGTCAGACCAGCTGATGGATGAGGTTCTTTTTAAGTCCTCCAGATCCTGGCCTTAACCCCATGTATCCAGGTATCCTAGTTGTCTCCTGCTACTCCACGGCTGTCGTTGGTTTCATCTCCACCACTGTCCTGAGTCTATAGCTACCTCATACGACCCGTGTCCCACTGCAGCTTGGACTGTTGCCTTTTGTCATTGCTTTATGTGGCTATTCAACACTTGGACCCAGGCCTGCTCCCCTGTGCATAGTGGCCTCAGGCATAGCAAGCTGCCTGCTTAGCTTGGCATCCTCTTAACTGATTCTCTCCATTGTTTCCCTGCTGGGTTGCAACAAACTACAGAATCAGAGGACCTTGAATGCTTATGGATTAAAGTTCTAACTGATGTGTATCTGTTACAGACCACCACATCTCATTAGAGAACATGCTCCTGAAGCATGTGTCCATAATGTGTAAAGATTAGAGGCTAAAATTATATGTAATGTCAATCAATACCATTTTATGGAAGATAGGTCTTGTCATATAAACCTGTTTTCTTTTTTTTGACAAGATTACGGTCTAGTTGATGAAGACAACTGGGTTGCTATAGTATACTTGTATTTCTCCAAGGCGTCTGACTTTGTACTACATGACATTTTACCTAAAAACTTGCATTACAGGGAACTTGCATTATATGAAACTATTTGCAGGGGTGCTGCAAGTGCAGCTAACATTCAAGCCCTGTGCAGACAGACTGATTTCCTTGTACCACCTCCAACCTCCATGCCAGTTGCTGCAGAAGCTGCTCTAATTTGCACCAAGGGACAGGTCCAGTGTACTGCTGGCCCAAGACTGGGCAATGCAAAAGCAGATTAAAGCCACCTTTGTGATTCTCAGGCCACATCTACACTACGGGATAATATCGAATTAGCTAAAATCGGTTTTATAAAACTGATATTATAAATTCGATTTCATGCGGCCACACTAGGCACAGTAATTCGGCGTTGTGCGTCCATGGTCC
>NC_133769.1:158465089-158617809 GCF_003597395.2 Chelonoidis abingdonii | reverse complement strand
CCGCTGCATCTGAGTTCAGATTGCTGTCCAGAGCAGTCAGTGGTGCACTGTGGGATACCGCCCGGAGGCCAATAACGTCGATTTCCGTCCACACTAACCGTAATCCGATATGTTAATATCGAATTTAGCGCTACTCCTCTCATCGGGTTGGAGTACAGAAATCGATTTAAAGAGCCCTTTATATCGATATAAAGGGCATTGTGTGGACAGGTACAGTGTTAAATCGATTTAACGCTCTTTAAATCGATTTAAACGCATAGTGTAGACCAGGCCTCACAATCTGCTGACCCAAGCGTTCCTCACCTGGGCCACAGGAGCTGACCCTCTGAAACCAAAGAAGATACTTAATGCTTAATGCTGTTCATTTAAACCTCAGTTCCCAGAATATACTTCCTGCTCACAGCTATTTCTTTTCAGTGTTAGAAAGAATGTGTGCTCTGGGAACAGAGTTATGAGCTTTAATTTTGGAGGATGTTCCTCAGTGTTTCCCTAGAGCCTGATTCTCTTCTCACTTACACCAGTGTAAATCAGAAGTAAATCCATGGAATTCAATGGAGTTCCACTAGTATGAGTGAGAGGAAAATCAAGCACTCAGACCTGAATTTTCAGAAATGTTCACTATCTTTGTGTGCCTTGACTTCTGGGTGCCCAGACTGAGGTACTTTGTATTTGAGTTTCAGAGCTACTTGGGCCCTGTGGCTCCCACTCACTTCAGCTGAAATTCTGGGTGCTCAGCCTGACCAAGAACAAGGCCCAGTGGCTCTGATGTTGGGCACCCAAAACTTCAGATATGTAAAATCAGTGGACGCTTCTGCATGATCCCAACAGCCTGATTGCCCACTATCTTGCACTTGTTTCATCATTTACACCCATGCCAAGTGAGGTGCAAAGTGCTAAGCGTTCATTCAAGGGAAGAAGTTGCATGGCACAGGGTACTGGGAGATGGAGACTTTTGTCCCTAGATTGTGGCTCAGCAACACCCCAGGTCAGTGATAACTAAAAGTCATTACCATCTGATCACTGTTCTCTGGCCCCTGTATGAAATGAGTCTAGTCTAGGCTTTAGTCTAGTTCCTAGTGGATAGCTGTCCATGCGAACAGAAACCAGCGCAACTGCTCCATGAGTGTCAACATCCTCAGCTGAAAGGCCAAGGACAGAGTGGGCCATGAGGACTGAACTCCCCTCTAGCCACCAGAGATGTCACCTCACAGTGAATACTATGGCACATTGTTATGGCAGGGAGAAAAGAGCTGGCGGAATAACTCATGAATAATCTCCATGGTGAAATCTGGCCATTCCTGGGTAATTATGTGGGAATAAATGTTTCCATTCTTCATGCAACACTGGTGTGATGGAAGTTTGGTAGGCAGCTCTGGAGAAACAGAGAACTTGACTTTCTAGGCCTGTCATTCTGATACCTATTGCTGCATGAAGTACAGCACTACAAGACTGCAGACAAAAAAATGGACTAAGCAATTGTCTGCATGTGGCTCATACCCTGTAGTCCGGAAAGAGTAACAGATGATACTTATGGCTGGTGCAAGCTACACATCATTCCAATTCAGGGACTGCTATGTTTGTCATGATTTGACAGGCATCGTTACAGGGTATATTTCAAAGAGGTGTTATGTCTTGTATAGAGGTGAGTGCCTTTGAATACTTCTTCCTTCTGCCGGGCAAGAGAAATATGTCTGGATGCATAAAGAATTTTGATAATTGAAATGTTGCACGTTAATACACTGATCAAAGCAATGAACATTTCCAGGGTAGGTCACATCTGTTCACCAGGGAAGGATCTTGCCAAGATGTAAACCTTTAAAGCTTTGTCTATACAAAGGGACTTTTGTAGGATTTCCCACCATTGCTAGGTCTGGCTTCACCAGAGTTAGGAATCTCTGGAACCTTAGTACAGGTGAGCTATTGGCTGCTGAACTTCACTATTAAGCACTGTATCAATAAGGCCTATGCAGAGCCAGGTTAGACCAACTGGTGTTTAAGGGTACATCTACACAGCAAAGTAAGGTGTAACTGTAGTGTGGACAGGAATGTAACAACAGTAGGGAATATACGGCAGCATGGGCTTCACCACGGACTGACAGCCCTAGAGAGAGCCTGCCAGGGACTCTGGGTCCGTACTCAAGCGGCTAGCATGCACCGAAGCGCATTGTCACTACTATAGCATTACTACTTGTGCTAGCTAGATTAGAGATAGCAGGGTTATGCTTTCTTGCACTCCTATCATACTTTCACCTGTAGTGAAGACTTATCCTAAAAGGCCATCAGCCTCTTTGCATTATGGTTCCTGGTGCTGCTGTCACCAGTGGATATAAATGAGTGGTAGCAGCTTAGACAGGGCTACAGAGGGACCATGATTTTGTGGCTAATTCACATGACTGGACATTAGTGATTTACTGGCTATGTCTCTGATTCATTAGACGGTCTGGGGCAGGTCACTTAAGGACTGATCCTGCACTAAAGAAGACATTTTGCCATTGAATTCACTGAGTGCAGGATCAAACCCTTAATCCTTCTTGATGTCTCACTTCCCCATGCTGTACAATAAGAAGAATACGGCTCATAGACGCACTCTGCTGCTGGGGCTGTATTTAGGATGAAATGGAAAATGAAAGTCCTGATCTTGTGTGGTCATTAAAACTCCTCTCTGGAGCTTTTCAGAAGAGTAGGCGTGTTTGTCATAGCTTTCCTACTCAGTTCTGAACCTTAGAGTTCAGAAAACAAGATGCTAGCATGAAACCTCCAAGCTTAATTACCAGCTTAGATCTGATATCGCTGCCACCAGACAGGAATTTCAGTGCCTGCCTCACTCTGGTCTCCCCAAAACCTTCCCTGGGGGACCCCAAGACTCAGATGCCCTGAGTCTCACAACAAAGGGAAATAACCCACTTCCCTTCTCCCTCTTTACCTCCTCCCAGGCTTCCCCTCCCTGGGTTACCCTGGAAGATTACTGTACTTAAACTCCTTGAATTACAAAACAGAGAGGACAATTCACCTTCCCCCCTCCTTCTTTTCCCTCCCACCAATTCCCTGGTGAGCTGCAGGCTCAATCCCCTTGAGTCCCCACTAGGAAAAAATCCAACAGGTCTTAAAAAGAAAGCTTTATATAAAAAGAAAGAAAAAGACATAAAAATGGTCTCTGTATCAAGGTGACAATATACAGGGTTATTGGCTTAAAAGAAAACATGAATAAACAGCCTTATTCAAAAAGAAATACAATTTAAAACATTCCAGCAAACCACACACATGTAAATACAAAAACAGTATAAGAACCTATATTGTCTTATACCTATACTTACAACTGGGAAACAGAAGATTAGAAAGCCTGAAGATAGAGAGATCCTCTCTCAGAGCCGAGAGAGCACTAGAACAGAACAAAGAACACACACCCAAAAACTTCCCTCCCCGAGCTTTGAAAAATCCGGTTTCCTGATTGGTCCTCTGGTCAGGTGTTTGGTTCCCTTTGTTAACCCTTTACAAGAAAAAGAAACATTAACCCTTAGCTATCCGTTTATGACAGTGTTCACCCCAGTGTTCTGGTGTAACTACATTTTGCTTACCAAGAAAGTGCTTTGGGATCTTCAGCGAGGAAAGATGCTCTATGGGAATTGATACATTGTGGTCAGAATAAAGCTTAGCAATATGTATTATGTGTCCACTGTTTTATTAGAAAATGGAGCAGATCTTGAGTGCCTTACCTGGGTTTTACTCAGTCGTTTCTGAATGGGAATTTTGCCTGAATAAGGGCTGAGTATAAACTAAGTAAGATGCTCAGGATATGACCCTTTAATAATATGTAGCACTTTTACAGTGTTGTACACCCAAAGACCCCAAAGCTTTTTAACAAGCTGATCCAAAGCCCATTGAAATCAAGGCAACTGAAGTCTTTTCATTGATTTCAATGGCCTTTGGGTAGGGCTCTAAAATATGAGTGTAGGAAGCCTCTCAAAACTCTTGGAGGCAGGCAAGTATTATTAATCTCATTTTCTGGCTGAGGAAACTGAGGCACAAAGGTGCAATGACTTGCCAGGGACTCTGAGTTTGCTGCTAAGTACATACATTATTAATAAAGGACAGTTAACTTGTTGACTAATAAAAACCCTCTCACTACATCAATGTGAAATGTGCTACACCTTGTAGCTAAACATCATACAAAGAGCCCATAGGAGAAACTTTTCAATTTAAAAAACAAAGAAACAAAAACTGATTTGGTTGTACATGAATTAAGGATTGATTTATTGTAACTGAATCCGAAGAGTTCTTCTGACTATTGTCCCTCTCCCTTCCCTCCCTCCCTCCATGTTTGTGTAGCTGTTATGCTTTATTCACAGATAATTGGAAATAGAATGTAAACTCACTCACTGACTCCAGCTGAAACTCAAAAGAAATCAGTGCCTAATGAGTGTTTATTTAAAGAAGTCTTGCTTTTCTGTGATGAGGATGGGTGGCAGGTGCACACTGCCTGAAGTCAGTAAAAGAGGATGGAAATCTCTTCTGGATTCAATCAAAATCACCTTTGAACTTGGAGAAGGTTTGAAAGCCAGGAACTGAATTCCCCAGCTGCTCCCTATGTCTGTATTGGGCTGAACCAAACACCCAGATGTGAATACCAGAGACTTCAAAATCTGGATGTTTATCTGAATTTTGCTGCTTGGGTCCATCTCTAAATAATAGGAATATACTTTCCTTTATCTATCCATCTGTGTAGACTTTTACACCATATTAATCACCTGTTAGTTATCTCTGTCATAGACTATCAGGATTGGAAGGGAAGGTTATCTAGTCCAACCCCCCTGCTCAAAGGGGGAACCAATCCACAGACTGAGTTTTGCCCCAGATTCCTAAATGGGCCCCTCAGAGATGGAACTCACAACCCTGGCTTTAGCAAGCCAATGCTCAGGCTACTGAGCTATCCTTCCCTGTCCTTCTGCTATGATTTATGATTTAACTTTGTAAGGGAGTTGGCATACCATTACTAGCCTATGCTGTTGAAAATGAAGTTGGATTGTACAGTATTGTGGTTTTTGTCTCATCACTTCTAGGCTGTTTTCCATGCACAAGGAGCAAACATTTAAAGCTGTGGCTACAATAGCGTTTCCCACAAAATCTCCCACTATTTTACTTTTCATGGTGCAGCTTCAGTGACGAAAGCACTAGTGCAGACTGCTGATAGTTTTACCACTGTGTTCTCTAATCCTGCCCAGAGCAGGTCTAGATTACTTGTTGACAAAAAAAACCCATCCATTCCTTATCTACACTTGTGCTTGTACTGATAGAACAGTGAAACAATGTTCCCCTCAAAATACATTTAATCTAATGTCAACAAGGCCTAAAAGTCTGAATGCACTTTTATTTTTGATCAGGAACAAATAACAAAATAGAAAAGAAAAGGAGAAAAGTCTCTTACAGAGAGCATAGTGTGTGTCTCTCTGCTAGAACATGCTGCAGGAACTCTGCCTCACAAAATAGCAGCTGCACTGCAGGCAGCAGACTCCTTGAAATCTAATAGCGCAGTACATATAAATAACACAACTCAGTCAGTTTCTTGTGATCTTTGTATTCAGTAAAGCAAACGTGTAAAATAAATCTGAGACCATCTTAAATGGGAAAGTCCTTGTTTCGGCAATCAATCAATCTGTCACTAAAGTGACACTGTCAAATCCTGTTCAGATTTACTAATGACATTGTGGATTATTAAAACCAACATTTTTTAGGGATCTAGGTCCTGGTTCTCCTCTCACTTATCACTTTGCACCAGTGTAACTCCATGGGTCAGATCCTCAGTCCCTGCTTTATGCTGCTTAGGCTGTACACCACCTTCTGCTGGTGTCCCTGGCTGTTGGAGGGGACCTGACCAGAGCATGTTGTGCTATCGCAATGCCTGACCAGTGAAATGGGATTATTTTTGCTGGTCTTCTCTAAACACTCTCCAATTTGTCAATATGTTTCTGACAACGTGGTGCCCAGTACTGACTGCAGTATTTCAGCTATGATCACAGCAGAGCCATATACAGAAGGACTATTATTTCACACTTTGCTGTGGCTGTGTATGTATATTGTTTTGCTACTCTGATGAAGTCAGTAAACTCATGGTCACTGGCTCCAAGTTGCCCTACTATTTTTACATTTTCACCCAGTTCTTCCCCATGGGAAAGCATGGGAGCCAGGATGAATCTCTGATTAAAATCGCTGCTCCCCAGATCATAAAATGGTATGTGAGGAAACAAGCAGTAAACTCTGCCAATAAACTGAGCTCCTCTTCTATGGTCACTGCTAGGTCAGGGGAGTAACCCAGCCACAGTGACCTCTGTGGTATCTCTTCACCTTCTGCTTTCCTGGGTATGCCTTCAACCCTACAAATCTTTGTACTCTCCACACAATTCACTCCAATAACTGCAATCATTAAAGGCGTCTGACATACACTCTCAGGCTTATGCAGACTCCTCTTTTCTCTGTGCCTCAGGTGTCAAGGCCAATGAACCAGTCATAAATGCCAAATCCTCTTAGAATATCATGCACTGAAGTCAGACCCAATGGCAAATCTATGACATAGTCAGTACCAAGGCATATTAATATTGCTGAAGCCTGAAGGTGCACTTAGACCATCAAACCTCCATGGAGCCGTTATCATCCTACAGCTGTTCAGTGGCCTATATGAAATTAGTTAGCAGTCTTAGGCTAGTTCCTAATAGATATTTAGTATTGCCACAACATAAAAAAAGCCACCATCCACTAGTGCTACTTGACACCTGGGTTGGTAGTCTCCGTCAGTGACTGAATGGGTGATGAAGAATGAATGATCTTGTGACTTGGTCAGGGGGACCCTGCAGGTGGTGGGAGTAGAAGAAGGAAACTCGTGTTACTGCTGCTTGAGTTGTATATTTTGGGGGAATAAAGAGAGAACTTTATTCTCTGGGGCTATCACGCTGATCCCGTTCACTAGAATCACTCAAAGTACAAACAGAGGCTCCCTTCTGCCCTCCAGTGGTTCAGATTGGTGGATTTATGCCCATCTATGTTATTGTCTAAAGCAGAGGTGGGCAAACTATGGCGCCCGGGGGACCATCCTGCAGGCCCCTGACCTCCTGGCCCGGGAGGCTGGCCCCTCCCCTGCTGTTCCCCCTATTCCGCAGCCTTAGCTTGCTCGCTCCACCACTGGTGCAATGCTCTGGGCAGCAGTGCTGTGAGCACCTGAGGCTGTGCAGCTGCAGAGCCCTGTCTGACCCAATCTCTGTGCTGCGCGGTGGCAGTGTGGCGGCAGTGTGGCCTGGCTCCAGCCGGGTAACACGGCTGTAGCGCCGCCAGCCATCGGTGCTCCAGGCAGCACGGTAAGGGGACACAGAGCAGGGGGGATTGGATAGAGGGCAGGGGAGTTTGGGGCATGGTCAGGGGATGGGGGCATGGAGAGGGTTTGGGACAGTCGGGGGCGGAACAGGGGTTTGAATAGGGGCAGGGGTCCCAGAGGGCAGTCAGGAAGGAGAGCGGGGTTGGATGGGGCGGCAGGGTGCAGACCGAGAGAAGGGATGGTTGGATGGAGCAGGGGTCATTGGGGGGGAAGGGGCTGTCAGGAATGAGAGGAGGAGTTGGATGGGGTAGCAGGGGTCCAGGGGCAGTCAGGAGACAGGGAGCGGGAGTGTATGTATGGGGCAGAGTTCCAGGGGGGGCGGGGGGCTGTCAGGGAACAGAAGTGTGTGGATGGGGCATCCCGGGGGAGGCACAGATAGATGGGGGCCAGGCCATGACCCCCTCCCCTAACAGTCCCTCCATATAATTTATGAAACCCAATGTGGTCCTCAGGCCAAAAAGTTTGCCCACCCCTGGTCTAAAGGAATGGTAGCCCAGCACTTGTTTACAATCCTAGAGGGATGGGATGGGATGGGATAGTTCAGTGCTAAACCCAATGTTGTAATTTCAATCCTTGAGGGGAGTCATTAGGGATCTGGGGCAAAAATCTGTCTGGGGATGGGTCTTGCCTTGAGCAGGGGGTTAGACTAGATGTCCTCCTGAGGTCCCTTCCAACCTTGATATTCTATGAGGTTGCAGGTTAGAGTCTCAGTTGTTCTCACATGGCAAGTCTGCCTCCAGATCATGCAGCTGCAAAACTGGTACTTGATCCATAGGGTTAGGGAAGTCAGACAGTCAGATGTGATGCTAGCAACACTTCTCCCTTGTGTACTGTTGGCTATATAAGCTGGATGAGTCATCTATGATTCCACAGACTTTGATGTTCCTGTCTATTTTATATTTTTTATGTATGTCCACTACTGGATTAAGGCCCAGGCCATCACCCCTTTCTCTTTAATTCCTCCCTCACCCTCAGCTATAGTTAGTTGTTTTAGACAGCCCTGCTGTGCTTGAAAGGATTAGACACATTTTATATAGGACCTCTGCTCCCCCTTGTGGATAAGAACAGAACTTCTGGAATTCTTTGTTCCAAAAAGTCCCAAATTTATAAATCTGGAGCAAAAACAGATACAGGTCTTCCCTCTTCACAAAAGTGATTTACACATCTCATTCTATTCAGTTGTGTAATTCTTTTTTTGGCACCCAAGCCTACACATCAGGGGTCTGTGTTATTCAGAGGACACATGCCTTAGGGAAACATTCAAAACCTGATCCTTTCATCGAAACCACATCATACTGGCACATGCTGTTTTTAACCTTCTATTTCCTTTTCCATCAATGCAAATGCCAACATCTATGACCATGCAAATCTCTTTTATAATCATACTTATCCTCCTGGCCAATACACTCAGTTATGCTGATTCCTGGAACATCAATATTGTTAACCTGGGAGTGAATTTAATAGTCACAAACACTTGACAGTGACTATTAAATGAGTTATATTGGACATGCTTGTTAACAAAGATGAGCCTGAGCTACAAAGCTCAGATTTGGTTTTGTATTCTGACTTGCCCAAAGTTCAGTGATGTTTAGACCTGGGGTTTTGGTTTGGTCCAATATAGAGGTTCAGGCCTAAATCCAGATCTTAACTTCTCCAAAATTCTGGCGAGACCAATTGCAGATATGGGGCCAGCTAGAAATTCTGACCCAGACTGAATTGCCACTACCTTAGAGTGGTTTGCAAGTTGTCTGCAACCCCAGTAGAATGTGAAGGTCTCAGCTGAGACTTCAAGGCCTCCTGAAGTTGTGTTTTATACAGAAGAGTTATGGGTAATAATATGAATAGTATTCTGGGCATGACGCCCAAGGTCACTTTCCCAGCCAATTGCCTTAAATATGTCATCCCTATACTCACCCTCATTCTGAATCTCTCTGGTGGCTCCCACTTCTTCACCACATCAAATACAAAATTTTTGCCCTTACCTTTAAGGCCCTTCACAACACACTTTATCCTCTCCTGCCCCTTTGCTCCATTGATGATGCCGGCAATGGGTGTTTGTTCTCCTGCACGTTTCCTTCTGTGTTTCCTCTTGTTCTCCCCGAACTAGTTATAAAACCACTACTCTGTTCTTATTCAAATCCTTTCCAACCCACTGCTATCCTGATGCTTATGGAAAACTATCAGCTGATATCAATTAGGCAGAGGGCCAAGAGGGACTTCTTATATTCATCTCATTTACTTATTTATATTCTAACATTGATCATAAATAATAAAATCAATTGAGTTAAAACAATCTAATTGTGCACACAAGTAGTCTATGTACCTATGTGTTTCATGTCACTGTTTTCCTTGTCCTCTAATGTCTCTAGCCTCTGTTTGCCAGAAGCTGGGAATGGGCGACAGGGGATGGATCACTTGATGATCACCTGTTCTGTTCATTCCCCTGGGGCACCTGGCATTGGCCACTGCCGGAAGACAGGATACTGGCTAGATAGTCCTTTGGTCTGACCCAGTATGGCCGTTCTTATGTTCTCTCTCCCACATTCCTCTTGTTGATTCATGTCTTAAATTTGATTGTAAACTCTTCAGGGCAAGAGTTCTGTTTGTAGAACGTCCTACACTTTTGGACCTTGATACTCCGGACACTCCAGTAATAATAATGATAATTACTGTAATCATAAATAATACATTGGGTGGTTGAAACATAGCCTTGAGGACATACGGGTGTCCATGATTTCCAGAGCACAGCCAGTTGCTTTCTATGAGATGCATGAGTGTCCCCAGAGAAAGGTTTTTGAAATTTTTTTTCATTACATAAAAACTGAGATTGCTGAGATCCAACAAGGGTGAAGCTTCCTGTTTTCTTGGGTATCGGGGATCACCTGAAATTCTCTTCCCTCTTTTTCCAGTGGTGCAGGATCAATTGGCTTTCTTTGCCAGGAGGGACTGGATTTTGTGCAGTGTCTCTTCCTGATATTGTAAAAAGAGAGCCTTCTCCTGAAGATAATTGTGTAGTCTCCTCTATATAATGCTGGTAGCCCTTTTTATCTGAGATAACCGTGGGTTCTTAGGGATCAGAGGCTCCTAGATTTCTGCTGGCAGGGAGATCCTCCAAGATGTACACTGATTAGGTAAGACAAATGCTCTACTGCAAGCTGTGTACATTCCTTATTAGTAACCCCTTCTTCTGAAGAAGTCCCTATGTCTCTGTTCCTCAGGTGGGGGCACCATATGATAAGAGTGTCCAGTGCAGTAGCATCTTCCACCACTAGGCTGTTGTGAGGAGGTTGAGAGGATTAGCCATTGGTAGCCTTAGGTTATGTCCACAGACCACAGTCAGAGTATCATCTGGGTATGTCTCAATCAGTTTTTCAGGCATTGATGCCCCTCAGTCCCTCCTGTTCTCTGTCTGTGACACACAATAGTTAAGTCCCCTGAGGGCTGAAATACTGTGGTTTAATTCCAGTTGTTAGGTTTAGTGTGCAGATGGCTGAGTGGAATAGTGGCATGTGATAGACAGGAAGGGTGTCTGAAGAAGCTAGTCCTACTTAGGTCAGCATCAGGGGATGGTAAGCCTTTAGCTGAGACCAACATGCATTTTAGGACTGTCTGCTGATTTTCAAAGATACATAACCCTTTAATGCGTTTTGTTAAAGAAAAAAAAGTGTGAGTAAGAAATTGCTTTGCTAAGCCTGTATTCCTTGCTTGCCTGCCATGCTGTCACTGAAAGGGTTAATTGAGGAACTAGAGCTCCCACAGCCAAGTGGACTCTGGGGAAATGTGTCTAAGCCACTGGGGGGGCTCAGGAGGGCTGGGACACTGGTTCCATGGTCTAATGGTGTGTCTACACAGCAGCTAGACACCCATGGCTGGCCCTTGCCAGCCAACTCAGGCTTGGGGGGCTCAGGCTGCAGGGCTGTTTCATTGCTATGTAAATTTCTGTGTCAGCCATAGGTGTCTAGCTGTTGTGTAGACATACCCTAAATTGGATTGACTGCATGGTCACACTTCCCAAGAGGGGTGTCAGACATGGGTCTACACCTGTGTGTGTGCCCAAGAGACCCAGAACTAGGAGCAGTGACTTCCCAGTCACTATCCAGATCTGGAACGCTGGCTTAGAAGCATGTGAGTCCAGGATTTGGGTCCATTTACAAGACTTGTGTTAGTCCAGAAAGGAGGGCAGGGCCAGGCTGTAACATCATTCACATTCCAGCTAGAAATTCATCTTCCTAGATCCTCATTTAAAATTGAAAAGTACCTCCAAAGGAATTGTTTGTTGCACTGTCTGCAAAAAATGCAAATGGTACATCAGAGAAACAAAAAGGCCTTAGTAGATTGTTTGGCGGAACAGTAATTAGCCTTATGCTACGCTTCCATAGCATTATGGGGTAAGCCTGCTGCAATGCAGATGGTTAGTCTGGTTAGAAAACTTTCATGTACAGTAAGAGAAAGCCAGCAAAGGAAGGTACCATGACAGGTATTACCACTTCACTGATGACAATCCAGACTGCTGATGTCATGCTGCTGCGGAACATGTACTACAAGGGAGCCAGAAGAACTCCAGCACTGTTTTTCCCCTAAGAGGCGCGTGGGGGTGTGGATCACAGAAACCCCCTTGGGACCGCCATCTGATGTGTTGAGACTACCTCTGAACCCATTTTCTCTCCCAGCTTGGGACTCCAGAAACTTGCCTTGTTTGAGCCAGACACGCTTGCCTGCTGCAAACACACACCCGGGTCTGAACCATGTCCCCTGAAAGCTGCTGGCTTAACCGAAAACAGCTTAAGAAGTGTTCCTGTCTCCAACACTCAGACGCCCAACTCCCAATGGGGTCCAAACTCCAAATAAATCCATTTTACCCTGTATAAAGCTTATACAGGGTAAACTCATAAATTGTTTGCCTTCTGTAACTTAAGTTAACGTAAGGTTTATTTTGTATTTGTACATTAAATAATATGAAAAACACCATATTTAATCATCAAATACCAAGGTTAGAAGGGACCTCAGCAGGTCATCTAGTCCAACCCCTTGCTCAAAGCAGGACCAATCCCCAAACAGATCTTCACCCCAGTTCCCTAAATGGCCCCCTCAAGGATTGAACTCACAACCCTGGGTTTAGTAGGCCAATGCTCAAACCACTGAGCTATCCCTGCCCCTATTTTACATAGTATATTAATCTGTAAGATAAAAGGGGTAATTTTACATTTGACAGGTATTAAATTATTCAGCAATTATTCTTTCACTTTAGCATGTGAATTTCCTCTTTTTTATCTATCTGTAAGAAAAATTAAGGTGTTTTTACAAAATAAATATCATAAACAGTTTTCATCTTATTTATTTTAAAAAAATAAAACATTATTGAACTGCTGGTCCAAATATATTTATTATTCTTACTTTAACATAGAATGAAGCCTGCAGCCCCAGAGTTCTCTGTCGCCAGCAGGTGCGGGGCCATGGCTTCTCTCGCATGCTGGGCACTAGGCGGGCACACATAAATACCCCAGGGCCTGCGGGCACTGGGTTGGGGACCATTGCAGTAGCTCATAACCTTTGCAGAGATATTACATAGCATATATAGCATAAAACATATTCCAGTTATGTCATATCTATATTCATAAGCATATTTCCATAAAGCATTATGGGGTGCAAAGTAACAAGAGCAACCTCAGAGCTATTTAGAATGGATACTGTAAACTAGGAAACAAAATTCTGATGGGTTGGAATGGTCTCCCAGGTTTAATAAGATGGTTTTACCTATTTTCTTAGTGAGAGGTGAACCTGTAAAATGCATCTGGCAAGGTAGATACATACGTGCATATCTAGTAATTTATGGAACTGAGACCTGAGCTTACAGCCTTTCCCCATGAGAGTTATGCTAGTGAGTTCAATAGATTGCTCACATGAATAAAGGCTGCAGTTGGACCTTCATATAGGAATTCTTCTTTAGCTGCCAGCACTGTACATTTTTTTCTGTGACAATGTTCCTAATAAGCCAGAAACAAGGGCACTATTGGTCTTTCAGTTGGTAAAGGGTTTTGTGTGCACGCTAATTAATTTTTGCCAGTTTGTGGTAGCATAGTGAGCTGGTACTATTCCTCAGTGGCTGCCTCCTTACACTCCTGAGGCTAAGCTTTCAGTTAAAAAAAAGTCTCTAGCCATTATGGTTGTGAAAATAAGTTTCAAAATGTGAACCAGATGTAACGGTAAGTGTAAATTGTTGCCAGTCAACTCAGTGTGGGGGTTCACTAAGAAAATGTAATGGTGGCATTTTAAAAGTTAATATTTTAACTATTCCATTGCTGATCAAAGCATGCAAGAAAGAAGAGGGGGCAATCATATTATGGTCTGCCCAACCTATTTCTTTTTTGCATACAGTGGTAATGTCATGAGTGGTAGGAAATGGAAGTAGCAGTAGATATCCATACTCTTCCATGCTGCTGAAGTGCTCTCCACAACCACCCCTTTAGACTGGAGTGCAAGACCTCACAAAGGCCTATTGGAGAGACCAGAGTCACTCCAGATTTAGGGTGAGGCAGTGAGTTTATGATTTGGGTAAGGGTGAGACCATGGGTTAGTGGATCCCTCACCCTATTCTGACCAGCTTACTCTAAAAAGGCCCCTTGCCCCCACAAACACACTCTTCAGAACCCACTGATTTTTGTAACAAGTCAAAAAACTGGACAAGCCTGATTTTAGTGGACGTACGTTTTTTCGGCTTTTGCATTCTTCATCTGAATAGGTTTTTTTCCCCCACAAAAATTCGTACGGTTTTGACCAGAATACACATGGGGGCAAAGGGGGAGGGAAGCAAAAGGTCTGATCATTACAGAGTGAGGGCCTGGTTGGGTGTCCACATTGGCAACATAAGCTGCTAAATGGAAGATGCTGTTGCTACCACAGGAAAAAAAGTGTCATGGAATAACAAACACCAAAACCTTGGTATCCTCATGTTCTTGGAGTTTTGTTGTGAAGATCAGGTGAAAATATACTGTAATAAATTCATGGCCTCTGACAGTTTGTGGTTTTCTTGATGTAGCACACTATGCAGAGAACATCCTCAACCTCGGGGCAACACTGGGGATACAACTCAGGGCCTCCTGCTACAAAAGTTGGATTTGTCTCACTACTTGAGCTAAGCAAATACTTAAACCCAACGCACTGGTAATTCTGTTGCCAGGGCTGTGTGATATGCAAACTCTTGCCTGCCAGAATCCCAGCACGCTGCTTTTGGGCTGAGAGTTTCTCTGTGGTCTGCAGACAAAGCTGATTTTTTTTTTTCTGGAAGCCTAGGTGCAGAGCTGCTCCAGCATGTTCAGAGTAACTTCTGCATAGACACCCCCGCAATCCAGGCAGGCAGCCTTTGGAGCTGGCTGCCAGGCACTTCGCATGCACAGCGCGACACTCCCGGTACCCACCCTGCTCGGGACGTTCAACGCCCCCATTGCTCGGAGCCCACAAGCACCCGCCTTCGCTGCCCTTCGAAGCGCTCGCGCCGGCGCAAACACTGCCACTCACCCTGCCCCGCCCACCTCTACTCTCGCTCCGCCCTTGTACCCCGCCAGCCCCGCCCCTTCGTTCAGCCGCAATGGCGCGTGCCCGGAGTCGAGCAGCGGCCGCACTGCGCATGCACTGCTAGTTCCTCAATCGCATGTTGCCCCTGCGTCACCGGTTTGTCGCTCTCACGCCCCCCGCGCGCGAGAACACGCATGCGCAGGGTGTCCCCTGGCATAGAGCCGTCGTGTCTGTTGCCCGGTCAGAGCCGCTGGCTGCTTCCGGCCCGGCGGGGATGCGCTGCCCGCGGTCCTGGGGCAGGGGCTGGCCGGGCCCCCGGTGCTACTGCTGGGCGTGCGCGGGGGCGGGCCCGGCCCGGGATGGAGGTGGAGGAGGCCTTCGTGCTGGTGGGGCAGATGGGGCCCTACCAGGTGTATCTGTGCGCGCTGCTGGCCGTGCTGCTGCAGGTGGGGCCCGGCCGGGGCCTGGGGAGGGGCTCTGGGGGTGTGAGAGGAGGTGTTTGGCGGGGGGACTGTGCTCGGGGGCGGGCGAGTGAGGGTGAGCGTGCCGTGCCCTGGGGGTGTCCTGTGCCCGGGGGCGGGCGAGTGAGAGGATGTTTGTGTGGGAGGGCGAGTGAGAAGATCTGGGCGGGGGGGAAGGAGGCAGATCAAGGACCTGTGCATTGAGGTGCATGTTTTTATGCGTGCACATCTTTGTAATTCAGTGAAATTGGGAGAATTTAGTCTCTGATCTTCTTTTTTTTCCCCCCTTCTCCACTTAAAACGAACAAGACTTCTGTAACAAAACTCACTGCACTATTATGGTTACAATTTTATGTACTCAAAACTGATGATTTCTTCCTTTGCTGTAGCCTGGCTGTATTGCACAGATGGAATATTCTGTATTACTAGTCATGTTTTTGAGTCTAACTTTAATACACAGTGATTTCACTTCTGTCTCTATGTAGGTGTGGACAACTCAGGTAGATTTTTATGGAAATTGCACAGCTCTATCTGTGTATATATAGTGTGGCCCAGTGGCAGTGGTTATAGAAATTATAATCTGACTTTTGAATGTTTAAAATTCTTTGCCACATTAATGTATGTCTTTATATCTATATTTGATGTTTTTACATTATCTCTTAAAAAATCTTTAAAATAGTTATCTTTAAATTCAGGTGTTATGAGATATCAGAGCTGAAAACATGATGTACCTGTACATAGGAAAAGCTGGACTCCAGTTTCTTTTTCTACTGATTTAAAAGATATTGAACTTTAAGCTATCTTTGGCTGCAGGACTAACTAGATGTGTGGGTCAGTATCCCCCAGGCAGAGCAAGAGTCTGGATCAAATCTGCATTGAGAAGGAGGGATAGCAGGGGAATTGTCATTTCTGTGATATTTAAATTTTTTTTAAGGCAGTTAATGGAAAGGTACTAGTCGTGACTCAGAGGGAATAATGAGCAGGGTGCAAGGAAGTGGGTGAAAGGTACTTGATATATGCAGTTCATTTTGTAGTTGAAGAGAGTTTGTTGTTAAAATATATCTAATATATACATACTAAGAGGGTTATGACTGTTTTTATTAACCCTCTTCTTTCTCTCACACATGCACATTTTCAGAATATAAATTCCTTCAAGTCACAAGCCACTGCATGAGATAGTTTTGGTATAAAGCTTCATCTTTTCCCTTCTTCACAGCCATTCCAAATTTTCTATACAACCAAATGAAACAAGCATCTGTTTTTTTTAGAATCAACTTATAAGGTCAGCCTTAAATGCTAGAAGCTATTGATGCTTTTCAGGGGAAGGAAGGTGGAGCGTGCTTTGTTGTTGTTCAACATCTTCATTTTCCAAATCTCAAATACCTTTAGTCTTAAATCTACAGTGTTTCCTTTTCTCCTGCGTCTGGGCAATTTATTCTGTGAAAGACTGTTTAGCACTGTAATGCTCACATTTCCCAAGAGGAATAATTGGGTATCTTTCACCACCCCCCGGCCATTGAGTCCTACTGTAGCAATGCCATTTTTTTTAATCTTGGTAAATTCATCTCTTTCTCCAAGGTGCAGATTTAATCTTTTTGTACTAGAAGGGTCAAAGTTGAGTGACTTACGTTGTTTGGCAGTACATGTTTCACCTGGTATTTGCTGAGAACAACTATGCTTGTTGTGAATTGTTGATGAGGCAGTTGAAACCGCAGCAAAGCAGTGTTGAAGGTGTTCTTGTTTTCTCTCTATTTAAAGACAGTTGGACTGGATCTTTTGGCTACAGTAATAATCAAATGTATGAGACATATCATTCAAATCTAATGTAAATTCATCAATACTTCATTATAAGGGCTGATTACTGTGTTTTTTAATTAATGAAATGCAACTACAGTAAAAAGTGCTAATGAGTGGAATGGTAGGAGTCATAGATGTAAAAGCATCCAGAATGAAACACTTTATAGAAATCATTATGGTTTAAGGGGTATTGTGTGCGTCATTTGCTGTATGCCTTTGCAACTTTCTGAGCTTCCTTTGCATTGCAGAGGAGCTGCACAAAAGGGGGCTAATGAATAGGCCACCTCTCAAGACTCTATGGTTCAAGGCAGGGCTTTGGAGCTGTGCTCCAGCTCCAGGCAAAAACCTTCAGCTCCACTGCTCCAGAGCTGCTCCAGCTCCAGGCTCCGCTCCAAAGCCCCGATTCAAGGCTTTCCTAGGACCAGGGATTTATCATATGTAAAGGGCAGGGGCTGAGGGAGGAAAAGGAGCACAGAGAATGTTTATCAGTTTGATTTGTTTGGATGGCATGTACTGCCTGGAAATTGATGCCCAAGACACAAGCTTTTTGAGATTAACTAGGGGTGAACCTGAGGTTTCTGCGAGAAGGAGTTGCATGTGTTGCAGTTTGTCTGTCTGCATTATAAAGGTTTGCTGGTATAGCTATATTGACAAGTCTCCTAGTGTAGGGGCAGCTTATGACAGCAAAAGAGTTCTTTTGCTAACATAGTATATACCAGGTCCCCAAACAAAGTAAGAAGTCAACAAAAGGACTTTTTTGCTGATATAACTAAAGGTACAATTTACACTACAAAGTTAAGTTAACTTAATGTAAGTCAACATCCAGCTGTCACAGTAGTTAAGTTGGTCGTGCATGTCCTCACCTTGCTCGTGTCGGTGGAATGCATCCTCACTAGCAGTGCTTGCACTCATGCACAGAGCAGTTGCACCATGGGTATCTATCCCACGGTGCAACTAGCCACAGGGGGCTTGGGGAAGGGTTTGCAATGCCTCATGGGACCAAAACGTTGTTGCAGTGGGTAATGGGAACATGGCTTTGGCCTCCCATGATGCAGTTTCGTCCCTCCCTCCCTACCCTGATATCAATGGCAAACAACTTTCTTGCGCCTTCTTTCGAAAGCGTAGTTAAACCGTGCTTATGCTGTAGCCCGAGAAGCATGGAGCCTTCTCAGCTGTGCACTCTTATTGTGAGCATTACACGCACCTCGCTCCTTATCCTGCATTATTTCCAGAGCCGAGACAGGAGCCACTGTATGTAACGTTGTGATGTCATTCAAGCAGCCTTGCTGCAAGCCATAGAACTAAACAGTTCGTGATTGCTGCTGGAGAGTCATGCTGCAGCTGAACATGGTGGAGCGCTGTTTCTGGTAGGGAGAAATAAACAGTGACAGGTGAGAGAGGACAAGAAGCGATGGGCTTAAATTGCAGCAAGGGAGGTGTAGGTTGGATATTAGGAAAAACCTCCTAACTGTCAGGGTGGTTAAGTGCTGGAATAAATTGCCTAAGGGGAGTTGTCGAATCTCCATCATTGGAGATTTTTAAGAACAGGTTAGACAAACAACCTATCAGGGATGGTCTAGATCAATGGTTCTCAAACTAAGGCCGCAGCTTGTTCAGGGAAAGCACCTGATGGGCCGGACTGGTTTGTTTACCTGCCGCGTCCACAGGGTCGCTACTCCACGCCAGTGGGGGCTGCAGGAAGCAGCATAGGCTGAGGGACGTGCTGGCTGCACTTCCTGCAGCCCCTGTTGGCCTGGAGCGGTGAACCCCGGCCAGTGAGAGCCACGATTGGCTGAACCTGCAGACGCAGCAGGTAAACAAACCGGCCTGGCCCGCTAGGGGCTTTCCCTGAACAAGTGACGGCCATAGTTTGGGAACCACTGATCTAGATAATACCTAGTCCTGCCATGAGTGCAGGGGACTGGACTAGATGATCTCTCAAGGTCCCTTCTAGTCCTGTTCTTTGATTCCTGTGTAGTCCAGGCTGGAGTGCATTTGGGGCATTGAGTTGCCATGATCAGCTGGGCTGGCAAGCTCTCCATGCTGATCACACAGGAAATGGGAATTCAGAAGTTCCTGGAGCTTCAACCCTGTGTACCTGGCTGCTGTACAGCGGAGTAGAAAATGATCTCCAGAGCAGTCACAATGGAGCATTGTGGGACACTTCCTGGAAGCCACAATACTGCTTCTACACTGCCTCTCTGTTGACCCATCAACATCTAATTAAGTGCTATGTCTCACGTGGAGATGGAGTAATTAAATCAAGATTACAGGCAAGTTAGGTCAGCAGAAATGACCTGATAGTATAGATGCATACATTATTAAGTGGCTTCCGTCAACCTAAGTTTGTATTGAAGACCTGACCTAAGTCTACACTGGGACTTATGGGACGTGGCGTGGGGGTGGAATGAAACCCTACCCAACATAGCTATGTTAGCAAAAGTTTAAATGTAGACCAGGCCTAAGAAAATACCCGACTTCATATAGGTTTTTTTTCCAAACTGGAAACTGACCATGAAATCTGCTTCCACCCAGTAAAGGGGTCACAGTGCTTGAAAAATTTACCAGGTGCGATGCCAGCATGGAAGTTGGAGGCTTCCTGGGCCATCCAGGAGCAATACTTGGAGAAGCTCTTTCTCCTTCATCCCCAAGGTACTAAGAATGAGGATGAGTAGATAGAAAGTGCTGCTGCTGCACCCTATGGTGAGGGTCCCAATTCTAATAATTTGGTTTAAAAAAAAAACAACAAACCAAAAACCACAACTTAAAGGTGACCAAGAGAGGACTTGTTAAAACAAACCAAAAATACTGGGCTTGCTTCTTTTTTACTACTTTATGATAAAGAAGGTGTAATTTTTTTTCTTAAGTGGTTTTTTTTTTTTTTTGAGTGTTCACTTTTACAACAGTAATATTAGAAATGCCAACTCTAGTCTTTCTTGGTTTTATTGGAGGATATCCAGGTTGTCTTGGAGTTTGTTTATGATAAGAACAGACAGCTTGGTATCGGGAGCAGAGGTAATGAGATATTTTTGTTATTGACTTAATTTCCAAAATATTAATTTGTTAACTTCAAAACTTTGTTAGCAAAATAGTTTTAAACAGTCTGATTAAAAATCCATTCCCCTCTGTAACGCTGCCAGAAGTGGCTCAAGAGTGAGAATATCAACCTCAGAGCAGACTGTTACGAAACAGGGCACAAACCCAAAATTGGTTGTGAATTCTATAGTTAGATTTTACCAACCAGTTATCTAGTGTAAATGCCTCAGCCTTAGCATGGAGTCAGAGAGGCCCTTTGCATACTCTAATCTATGTTGCCACCCAGGTGAGCATACCTTTGTGATAGTCCCTTATACCAAAAATCACAGCAATATTGAGGTCACTCCCAGTCTTAAAGGACCTGTCACTCTACGTCAGGTCAGTTGCGCTTAGATCTGACACCAGAGACAATGCTTGTAGTCAGTCCTGTAATAAATTATATAAAGATTTGTTATGAAGGAAATGCATCTTGGAGTTATTTACAAGGTTTAAGCGGGTATGTGTAGATAAGATTGTAACTTATTTGTGTAGGTTTCAAAAGCTATTAAAATTTATAAAATTTTATAATCAGCAAGCTGTGTGTGACTTTTAGGGCTAACTCTAAGCAACTGGATATCTCTTGCTTATGCCTAGACATAGTTTGCCCCCCCCCCCCCAATTCAAATAGCATAGAGATAACTAATTCCTTTTTATGGGGTTTTAATCACCCTGCTGCCATGTGTTCTCAGCTGCCAGGAGAAATCTTGCATGGCTCATCTTCACAGGCAGGGAAGGTGGATGAAGATAACAGAAAAACAAATGTCTTTTGTCTCTTTAAGATCCTACAATAGCCCATCTGATGTTAATGGACCTTACCTGTTGGGAAAGACATAATGTCTTCTGTTGAAGATCAGTCTTTCACACTAATTAATGTCTTTGTGACTGTAAATCAGCAGACAGGAGAGGCTCACAACACCATGGCTCAAATATTACCTTACAATATGGGATACAGATGTTATAAATGAAACTATTGCATACAGCAACTCCCAAGCATTCAATAAAGCCTAAATGCTGAACAGTCTTATTCTAATGCCTGTTTTAATAATACTAACACACAAGTGAGCCAGACTGTTTCCAACTGTGCATTTGTCAGAGTTCAATTGAGACATCGGGACTTGGGCATGAGCTGGCACCTGGTCTCCCAGGGTCACACCCTCTCAATTGGTCAGCTTGCCCTTTTTTGGCTCTTATGGTGATGTCATTTCACAGGTTTGCTAGTCATCAGTTTTCTGAGCTAGACAGGATCTGAATCTCTAGTGTGCTTAACACTTAAAAACAACATCTTTGAGGCCTACCTCATCCATCATAAAGAAGAAAAGAGGGCGTATGGCTATTTTCCCTTTTTATGGTCGCCTATTAAATAAATCAGTGCTTTATCTGTGGGGAAACAATAGCATCAATGTGTGGAGCAAATTCAAATGTTATAGGACTATAAGGCAGAACATAAACTAAATGGCAGAATTTTGACTTATTTTATTGTATAGGGTGAATACCAAATTGAAAATAAAAGGCCTGGTTTCCTACTACCTTGCACAATCATTTACCTATTGCAAAATTAATGTAAAACATTAGTGTTCTGATTGTGTAACATCCCATCCCAAGCATTCAAAATTAAAGTGAAGTCCCGCCCAAATCATGATAAAACATAAGAACGGCCATACCAGGTCAGACCAAAGGTCCATCTAGCGCAGTATCCTGTCTACCGACAGTGGCCAATGCCAGGTGCCCCAAAGGGAGTGAACCTAACAGGCAATAATCAAATGATCTCTCTCCTGCCATCCATCTCTATCTTCTGACGAACAGAGGCTAAGGACACCATTCTTTACCCATCCTGGCTAATAGCCATTTATGGACTTAACCACCATGAATTTATCCAGTTCTCTTTCAAACGCTGTTATAGTCCTAGCCTTCACAACCTCCTCGGGTAAGGAGTTCCACAAGTTGACTGTGTGCTATGTGAAGAAGAACTTCCTTTTTGTTTTAAACCTGCTGCCTCTTAATTTCATTTGGTGACCCCTAGTTCTTATATTATGGGAATAAGTAAATAACTTTTCCTTATCCACTTTCTCCACATCACTCATGATTTTATATACCTCTATCATATCCCCCCTTAGTCTCCTCTTTTTCAAGCTGAAGAGTTCTAGCCTCTTTAATCTTTCTTCATATGGGACCCTCTCCAAACCCCTAATCATTTTAGTTGCCCTTTTCTGAACCTTTTCTAGTGCCAGTATAGACAAATAAAAGCCAAAGGGCAACTTGTCTGGAATCCTGATACTTGAGTATGTGATGTTAGATATTGGGGAGTAGTTAAAGCATCTTGTAGTCATAAGAGAATCTAAAAAGACAGGAAGGGCATTTTAATACTGACTAGAAATCTCTGTGGATTAAATGTTGCTTTTTTGGTGTGTGTTTAGCATCTTTGATGTCTGTTTTGTTTCAGCTCTATGTAGCCACTGAAGCTATCCTCATTGCACTAGTAGGGGCGACACCTCCCTACCACTGGGACCTCGAAGAGCTCTCAGCCAATCAAAGCCATAGCAACCAGTCAACTAATGAAGAAAGAGCCTTTGGGGAATGGCTTCTGACAGCCAATGGGAGTGAAGTTCATAAGCATGTGCACTTCAGCAGCAGCTTCACATCAATAGCTTCCGAGGTAATAAATAATGAAATGGGTTTCTCAGCCCACTATGAGATTAATACATCTCATGGAGGGAAAGTAGGAGAAGTAGAGGAGCTGGATGTACAATTTTCTTGTCTTGGTTTCCAAACCAATGAGTGTTCTGATTAGCAAAGAAGTAGGTGCTGTAGTCCAACTGGAGAACAAGTTGTTCAAATGTATGTGTGGAAACAACAAATCAGCCTTGTTCTGTTATATAGACCTTGCTCATTTGGGTCTCCTCCAAAACTTTAATAACTTTCCCATATGGGAGTTGTACATTTCACTGTTGCATGTTTCTAGAAGTGGATTGGAACTGAGAAAAAGGATCAGTGGCATTAGTGTTCAAAATTTTGCATGATGGCTGTGTTCTTCTTATGTAATTTTTGTCATTCTCATGGTGGGGCTTAATTCATAAAGAGTGCTATGCTTAAATGTACCCCAGACAGCCTGCATGCAGCATGAGAACCCGTGAGGAGGTTGGTCTGCAGCTTCTCCATAGTAGGAGCTCTTTGAGGTATTCCAGGGTGAGGTTTAGGGTTTATAGGTTTAGGACTATAAGTTTTTGCAAGTAACCCTCCCATGATTCCCATGTAATTTGCCATATAAACTCCAGTCTGTACAGGGGTGGGGATTTAGACAGTCCTAGGCCTTAGATAGATACACATTAACGCTAAATTAGCATATGTAGTTGCCCATTCTGAGTGCATTTACTATGAATATAAGACCTGATTCTAGACCTGTGCAGTTTAGTCAACTCTTAGTGCTTATAAATGTATGGTCAATGTCCAGAGGTATTAATGTAGCTTGGAAATACATGTTTTAAAAAAACTCAGACTTCATTGGTTGTGAGTAACGCTACGTTTTAGTCATGGGTATTTTTAGTAAAAGTCATGGGCAGTAAACAAAAATTCATGGCCAGTGACCTGTCCATGACTTGTACTATATACCCCTGACTAAATCTTGGGTGCTGTGGGGAGTGGGAGATGCCACAGGTGCTTGGAGGGAGAGGGGGGAGCGCAAGGTGCCATGGGTACTTTGGGCGGGGGGGTGGCCCAGGACCCCACTAGTATGGGGTTTGGCAGGGCTGGCAGATTCCCTACCTGGCTCTGCACAGCTCCCTGGAAGCAGCAACATGTCCCTCAGCTCCTAGGCAGAGGTGCAGCCAGGGGTCTCTGCGCACTGTGGGAACAGCACCTGCATGCAGAGGCAGTGCACAGAGCTGCCTGGTCACCCCTCAGCCTAGGAGCCAAGGGAGGGGCATGTCACCGCTTCTTGGGAGCCCCCCCGAGGTAAGCACTGCCCAGAGCCCTCCCCGTCCCCCCCCCTCCCCCCCGCACCTCAATCCTGTTCCCCAGCGCTGAGCCCGTTCCCACACCCAAACTCCTGCTGCTGCTGCAGGGGAGGGGCATGGTGGCCCGAGACTGCCCCAGCTGCGGCTGGCCCAGGTGCTGCCCAAGCTGCTCAGACGACTACGAGCCAGCCACATCAGCTGCTGCAGAAGTCATGGAATCCGTGACAGTCTCTCAGCCTTAGTTATGAGCATGTTAATACAAACTGCCAGTTTTAGCACACTCCCAGCTGACTGTTTAGTGAGACTTCCTATGCTTCCCCATCCTGTAGAATAGAGCAAAAAGAATGAAGAGTAAAAAAGAATATGATGTTCTTAACTCTAAATTTAAAATGTGATTGTGTATAATAACTTTAGTACATAACTTAAGAAAATTTTAATTGGCTATAACATTCTAAAATCTTCTGTAGACACAACTTTTTCTTCAAATGTAACACCCCTTCTTAAGGTTAAAAGCAAGGGTGAAGAATTCAAGTGCATTTGTATATGTGGCACCAACCAATGTCTTTAGGAACTTAGATTCTCTATAGAGTCTTTTACATGGCTTCATTCTGTAAATGAGATGTAAGCAAAGAACAAATAAAAAAATTAGGGAAGTAGCTACACATAAAGTTTGTATCTGAACACTCTCGTATTTTGGAAAGGTTCAGAATTGGGTCTGAACTTTGCAGCACAGATTCATCTTTTTAAAAATTTTGCATCCAACTAAGATCAATTTAAGCTACAGCATGTTTTGGGTCTGCTAGAGGTGTAGTGCGTATTTGGCGGAAGATCTCCTCACATGTGGGATTCTAAAGGTTTTAGCTTAGATTTTTCAAAAGTGATGCAATTTTTTTGTGTGCCCAACTTGCAGTCTCTTAAAGGAGCCTGATTTATAGAGATGAACAACCACACTGTGACAGTCATCCTTCTTTAGTCATGTCATAATGAGCATTGAAAATATCACTTCTCAAAATCTAGACCCTTGTTGACAAGTTCTGAATGATCATGTTTCTCGTGAGACATTGGACCCCATGCCATACTAGAAATTGGAGCTTTAAACTATTGGAATGGGGAGATTCTCAGCCTTCAGTGTGGGATGCAGTACTTGTCCTATTGCATGGAAGGTTCTGCTGTAGGAGGCTTTAAAGTTATGTGGTAGCTAAAAGGTATTAGTTATAATTTTCCTTTTTGAGTCCTGTTTAATTGAACTCCTAATACCTGTGGGTACCTGGCTTTACGGTTGGAAAGAATAGTCCTATTAAAATACTGTCAAATGTACAAAAACTTCCTAAAAAAAATTTCTGTAAAATATGTTTTAATAATTCATGGAGTGGTGTAAAGACATTACCTGCATTTATTTGGGATGATCTGCACAATTGTTGTCTTTACAACTCATGAGTAACTTTAATGTGGCCATCACAAATTCATGCTGGAACAAATAGAATAACTCACAGACTAAGTATTATTTCGTGAACTGATGTGATGTAATGGGCCTTAGTCCTTTTTTCCCTGTATAAGTCTTGACTACATTAAAACAAAGTTCTTCTAACCGTTTGGGTGAATTTAGAGAGCAAATTGCTGTCTGTTGTACCTGAAATATTCCCTGAGCTGTGATTGATTCAGAAAGCATCAAGTATCACTCAGACACATGAGTATCGGGCTTAATTAACATTTATATCAAGAATTACAGTATGATTCTTGTGATATTGTAGAAAAAACCAGATTAGATAATTGAAATTAATGTGTATATGTTATTGGAGCCCTGTTCTCTAGACGTTTCTACATACTGTGGAAAAAACATTTGAAAATTGCATGGCAATAATTAACTTTCAAAGCTAATTTTCTCAAGCATCTGGATTCCTTATGGCCATGTTACTAACTATAACAGCATGCACATATCACCCATTAAGTCATAATTCAGAATGACACATGGAGTAAGACGAATCGAGTTATTTTCATGGTGTTCCTGAAATATTTTATAGGCTTTGCTTACATGTTTTTGCTGCTTTTGATGAGGCTGTTCATTAGTGGCTTCAAACCAGTTTTTTAAGCTCTGCTAGAAAAACCATACGTAACGATGTTTGGAGCATCTGGGTAGTAGAAGAGGGAAGGAAATTCAGAAGGTCAGTGCACGGCGGTTTCAAGAGTGGGAAAAATGGCACAATTGTGTAACAGAAAGGATCTGGATGTTGTTATTGGGAAATGAACACAGCAACAACGAACAGGGAAAGGTAAGCAAGATAGTAGGTTGTAGTGGAGAGAACACAAGAAAACATAGTATCATTGAACAGTATGGAATGCTTATTAGGTTCATTCTGGAATTCCTTTGTGTTGGAGGTTATTGCCTTGTAGAGGCTGCAGTATTATAGACCTGCTACAAAAATGAAACTGGATCTGATTTATAGGGCTGGGTTTGTTCCTGGAATTGAAGAGACTTGGATGTTATCTAGTAGAAATGTTCATAATAACAAAATGAATTGTAAAGTTGACCAAGGTAATTTTTTTACTCTGAAGGATTCAGAAACTAGAGGACCTATGAGGTGAATATGAGCAGAACAGTTTCTTGCTAAGGATAATAAAACTTCTCATCTTCACTTTGAAGGCTTTGTACAGCTCTCCCCCAGTGTTTCTCTTCTTAGCTGTCAGTGTCAGCCTTGATGCCACATGTTTTCTTCTCCCAGTTCTTCATTAATGCCTCTTTCCATGCTGTATCCTGTTCTTGGAATAAACTCCTAATGTTACCTAATGCTCTAGGTCCCCACCTTCTTATTCAAATCCTTTCTGGAGTCTCACTGCTTGTATTGCTAACCCCAAGAACTCAATCATGAGTTAGCCTCCCCAAAAATCATGAGATTTTTGTTTGTTACATGGTTTCTGAATGTTTAGGGTGCACTTGGGTCATGTTTGGGGGTGGGGGGCATATGGACCTTGACTATACCTTGACCAGGAAATTTCAGCCTTCACAAAAAATAATTGACTGCGCCTTGCCTAGATTAACAGCTCTGGAGATTCATGTTATCCACAGTATAGGTACGATAGAGACAATGCTAGGGAAAGTTTCCCTGTACCCCCACCCCACACTGCCTGCTCTTCTGTTTAAAAAAAAAAAAAAAAAAAAAAAAAAGCCGGTGCTTACACAGGCAGAAAAGTAGAAACCAACCAAATGGATCTCACTTACAAGGTAGGTCATGATGAGAAGAGCTGGGGTCATCTTTGGACCCAAATTGTGACCCTTAACCTGTGTATGTTGCCTACAATGGTCATGTACATACAAGTACGTAGATGAAAGGTACATAGGTTCCTCAAGGGAACATTATTTTTTTGTTGGCTTTGTTGTTTTTTTACCTAACCCTCTTCTCAGATGTGAAAGGCATTACTGTTTTGGAGGAGGCGAGGAATTGTACAATGGGTCAAAGTCTTCAGTGTGTTTGTGGTGATATTTTGGTGACTAAAGTGAAAGTTGTGCTGGAGTTTTGTTTTTAAAAGATTTTTTCCTCCCCAAGCTGTTCACTTCTTGGACTTTGACTAAAACTTTTTTTCTTCTCTCTAGTGGTTTTTAATTGGGAACACATCATACAAAGTCAGTGTTGCCAGTTCATTTTTCTTCAGTGGTGTCTTTGTTGGAGTGATCTCTTTTGGCCAGCTCTCAGATCGCTTTGGGAGGAAAAAAGTCTATCTCACAGGTAACTCACTGCAGCCCAAACAAAATGACTGGAGAGATATGTCGTTGTCCTGTTGGTGCCTCAGTGTCTGTCTCAGAAGACACAGTAGCAGTTATCCAAGCTTTGTGGAAAGCCGAGGCATAGAGATGAATTTGCATCTTCCACTACACACAAGGAGCCCAAGTTGGAGGCAAATAATCTATATTTGCATGCTCAGATCAGCACTGAAATGCCTGAAGTGTTTTAAGCAACCACTTGATGATGGGACCCCCAACACATGCTTAAACTTAAAAATTGGGCCCACATTGTTAGCCATGATGTTCATGATCCCTGACTGTTCCACAAAATGAAACTAAAATTTCAGAGTATCAGAAATTTAATTATTTATTAACCTCTCTCTTAATCGTCCAGGCTCCTAAAAGTTCTAGATGAGTTTGTCATCACTTCTTAAATCATGCATGC
This sequence comes from Chelonoidis abingdonii, assembly GCF_003597395.2. NCBI lineage: Eukaryota > Metazoa > Chordata > Testudines > Testudinidae > Chelonoidis > Chelonoidis abingdonii. The sequence continues at coordinate 158,589,491 of NC_133769.1, read as the reverse complement.
TGGATATTTGTGAACTTAGCAGAGTTTTAAAATCCATGGACCTTATGTACCATTTTCATACCATACATTTGTTCAGGGGATTTCGTGTACAGGACATATATTAAAATTTAACTTTCTTTTTAAAAAGCATGACATTTTTAAGTCTTTAGTTTATTCAGTGCTGGTAAAAGGTGTCTGACCCAGAACACTGAAACCCTCTAGTCACAGAACAGAGACAGGGAAGATTACAGCAGTGCAAACTTCCTCCACGCTGTTTTCTGACAACAAGGAGGAGATATGATGCGGAGACAGAACTTCTAGGGGTCAGAAGAAAAATCTATTAATGGCCTGTTCAGTTCTGGGCTTCTCTGTTGAAACTGCTAACAAGATATCCTGGTTACTGTCAAATGTGATGGTGGTTTTTCTGAAGAGAAAAACTGCTCTCTATGAACTGATGTGGGTACTAGTGCAGTAAATCCTGTGAAGACCACCACCTTTCGTAGGCATTCTCCTTTAAGAGATTGCCCCAGTGTTCTTACTACAATTCTGCCTCACCATCTACATTAAGCAACAGACTCTTGTAGGTCTTGAATATGATTTGACTAGAACAGGTTTCACTGAATGTCAAGTAATGCTCATGCTAAATGTTGTCTTTCTCATTCAGGTATTTTTCTGAAATTAAATCTTTTGCTTTATCTTCCAGGTTTTGCCCTTGACATCCTGTTTGCCATTGCAAATGGATTCTCCCCCTCATACGAGTTCTTTGCAGTCTCTCGCTTCTTGGTGGGGGTGATGAATGGAGGGATGTCTCTGGTGGCCTTTGTTCTACTGAATGAATGTGTGGGCACTGCCTATTGGGCATTAGCAGGTACAGCTTCAGTTGCAACACTTTTATAGAAAACTGTTAAGCTCTAGAGATCTCAGTTTAAGCACTTGTGTCAAGAAATGCCAAATTTAATGTTGCAAACTCTGTTCCTTTGTGAATATGCATGATCATACAGTCTCTGAGCCTTGCCACATTCAACGTACACCTTAGATGAACACAGTAAATGACTTCGGGCCACTTCAGATTTCTGCACAACGAAGACTGGACACTGGCAAATGCACGTTAGTTGAGGCACTCTCTCCTTTGCACACTACGCAGCTGAACAAGCCACACACATGCGTGACATTGCATTCCTTCACGTAGAACTTTGGACCCAGGAATGCACTTCTCAAGGGGAGCCGTTTGACTGTCAGATTTCAATTTCTTCCTTCTCATGCAGTTTTGGTGCAGCAGGACTCAAAAAAGCCCAAGATTTTTTTTTTAATAAAGCAAACAAAAGATCTCCCCCCCACCCCCCGGTATTCTCCTTATACTCAAAAGTGACCGGACCACTTTCACTTAAACTACCGCCTTCCCCCCCAAAAATCATCCTGTGGTAAAAATCAGCCTAAAAACTTAAAATAGAAGAGAGGCAAGGTGGATGAGGTAATATCTTTTTTGACCAACATCTCTTGGTGGACGAGACAAGTATTTGAGCTTCTCAGAGGTCTTCAGGTCTGGAAAAGGTAACAGAAATTGGCCCTACAAAAGATATTAACTCACTCATCCACCTTGTCTCTCTCAGATCCAGGGACCAACGTGGCTGCAGCAACACTGCAAAGAACATATAATAGAAACATTAAGACACCTTTAACTGTTGTTGTTATTGCATGACAGCTTGCATGCTAACATAGTGCCTGCAGATTACACTGCTCCAAGGTCTGGAACTTAACACATTTATTCTTTGCCTAATGCCAGGAAAGTGCTTGGCTGAGGGATCACTGACCGTTTTAAAGCTTAATATCTCATGAACTGTGAAGATTATAAACTAATGTTTTATGTTGTTGGAAATGTCATCTTTCCAATAATTAGTAGTAGTTATTTTTGAGTGGGGGAGGTTGCAACAAGCCACAGGGGGGTTATAAGATCCAATTGTTTTATAATGTTTTCAAATTGATGGGTGAAAAGTGCTGTAGGAAGGCCAAATAATTATTTTTGTAGCATTTTTCTTTTGTCCTGTTTTTTTCCTGTTTGTTAATCTTTTTAACACTTCTTCCCTGTTAAGGATCTGTTTTCTGTGATTTTAAGTCAAGTAGCCTTTTTGTGCATACTTCCTGCCTTCCTGGTAAAGTGCTGGTCTCTCTGAGCAGACATAATGGGGATGAGCAGTGTTGTGAAATGGCTTGTAACATTTTTTTTCCCTGTATGTTTCCAATGTGTTAGGATCGATTGGTGGCCTGTTCTTTGCAGTGGGAATTGCCCAGTATGCTATGTTAGGGTACTTCATTCGCTCCTGGAGGACTCTGGCAGTTGTGGTTAACCTGGAGGGAACAGTAGTCTTTCTCCTCTCTCTGTAAGTTGTGTTTTTTAATTGTTTCATTGGCCTTCATCAAAAGAGTAGGAATTGAGAAAGTAGGTCAAAGAGTTCTCCAAGGATCAAATGGAGCACTAGAGTGAAGATGGTGGTACTTCTCTCATACACCACATAGAAATCCCATGTCTCCCTTACATTGCAGTGCTGACATATCTGCAAACTTAAGTGGCCTAGATATGCCATATTTTTATTACTCTGAATTTTATTCTTACTCTCTAGTATGATGATTAAGATAGCTTACTCTGCACTTTTCACATACCTGAATATGCCGGATTTACACATTTACTACAAGATGCTCCATATATGTAACTACATGATCACATGCTATTTCTCAGTTTCAAGGGCAGTATTGAGGTTGTGCACACAATCTTAAAGGTGACTTGCAAAAGGGAACAATTTAGTTTAGTGCCATCTTTTTTTTTATTACATAATGGGTAAAGAGGCCTAAAAGGTTTTTATTAAAAGCACTATTTTTTTCTGTTTGTCTTTCATGTTTTGGATCTTGTAACTAGTTGTCCATTCATCATAGCTTTCCAGCCAAGACATCACAAGCAAAAATTTACATTTGAAAGTGACATTTTAAATAAAAGAAACCTTTATTAGAGATTCAACACATTCAGCCCGTCAGTTGTGTCACAATAAAATTTCAATGAGAACTTTGCTCTCCCCTTAATGAAGAGTCTGACTTGACATTCCCGATATTTCTAGGCTAAAAATCTTTAGGTCAGGGGTCGGCAACCTTTCAGAAGTGGTGTCTCGAGTCTTCATTTATTCACTCTAATTTTAGATTTCGTGTGCTGGTCATACATTTTAATGTTTTTTAGAAGCTCTTTCTCTACAAATCTATATATTATATAACTAAACTAGTGTTGTAAAATAAACAAGATTTTCACAATGTTTAAGAAGCTTAATTTAAAATTAAATTAAAATGTTGATCTTACGCCGCTGGCCCGCTCAGCCTGCTGTTGGTCTGGGGTTCTGTTCACCTAGGCCGGCAGTGGGCTGAGTGAGGCCTGTGGCCGGGACCCCAGACTGGCAGCGGGCTGTGCGGGGCCAGCAGCTGGGACCCCAGACCGGCAGTGGGCTGAGTGGCTCAGCTCACTGCCGCTCAGGGGTTCCATTCTCCGGCTCCTGCCAGCTGGGATCCTGGCTGCTGGACCCGCTCAGCCCGGTGCCCATCTGGGGTCCTGGCCCTGCCCACATACAGTGGGTACCTACTTTCTCCTTGGTTCTGGCCAATTCTCTTCCTCTCTCTGCACTGAGCTGAGAGTGGGAGTGGACTGAGCACAGGGCTGGGGGTGAAGGGTCTGACCAGGAGCTAGAATGAAGGGGGGAGCTCAGGGTTGGGGCAAGAGGGTTGGTTGTGGGGGCACTCACCTGGGCAGCTCCCATTTGATGTGAGGGGTGCAGGTGGGAATGTGAGTGGTGGTGCAGGGGCTCCTGTTTGGTGCTCAGGGTGGGGATGGGGATGTGTGCAGTGCATGGGATGTGGGGGGTACAAGAGTCAGGGCAGAGGGCTGGGGGCATGTGAGGGTGGTGCAGGTGTCAGGGTAGGGGGATGGGTATGTGTGGGGGTGCCAGTCAGGGCTGGGGTCATGGAGAAGGTGAAAGTCAACAGAGGGCTGGGTGGTACAGGGCTCAGGGCAGGCACCTGGGTGTGTGTGGAGGTGCAGGGCTCAGGGCAGAGGGCTGGGCGTGTGAGTGTGGGAGGAGTCAGGGCTCAGGGCAGAGGGCTGAGTGACTGCCCCCCCCCAACCCCCCCGTCTTTGTCTCAACTACTCCCTCCTGGGACCCCGACCCCTTATCCCCTAACTGCTCCCCTAGGACCCTGCCCCCCACCTGTCCCCTGACTGCCCCAACCCTTATCCACTCCCCCACACCCAGATAGGCGCCCTGGGCTCTCATGCCTATCCAACCACTCCCACCCCCTGACAGGACCCCCAGAACTCCGGACCCATATAACACCCCCCCCCCCCCTGCCTTCCCCAACCCCTCTCCACACCCCTGCCTCCTGACAGGACCCCCCAGAACTCCCGACTTATCCAACCCCCCCACAGCTGCTTGTCTTCTGACCACCCCCTCCAGAGACCCCTCCCACACCCTAACTGCTCCCTCAGGACCCTCCTTGCTCCCTGTCTCCTGACTGCCCTGACCCCTATCCACCCCCCAAACAGACCCCAGGACTCCCATGCCCCATCCAACCCCCCTGTTCCCTGACTGCCCCTTCCAGAGACCCCCACCCCTAACGACCCCCCGGGATCCCACCCACCCTGCTCCCTGTCCCTTGACTTCCCCAATTCCCCCCCTCCGCCGCCGGCCCTGGACTTGGCCCCCTTACCATGAAGCTCCCCACTCATCCGGAGCCCTGCCGCCGCCACCCCCGTGTGCGTAACCGTGCCCTGCCCCTCAGAGCGCTGTGCATGCGGCAGTAGGGCTCCGGATGAGTGGGAAGTGTCTTTCCCTCTCCACGGAGCCAAACACTGGTCCGCGGGAGCGCCTAGCCCCAGCCCCGAGAGCGCTGCGCGCTCGGTGGCAGGGCTCTAGGGGAAGGCGAGGGGGGGCGGGGAGGTGGAGGCTTGCTGTGCTCGGGCCAGCACTCCGGCCCGGGACCCGGACCCTGCAACTTGATGCGTCGGCAGGATTTTTAATGGCGCACGGGGTCCCAGCAGGCAGCCATGTACCATTAAAAATTGGCTCGCGTGCCATCGGTTGCCGACCCCTGTTTTAGTTAAAAACACCCTAACCTTTCAGCTTGTCTTTCTGAAGCAAAATAAATAAATAAAAAAGAATGCTTTACTCTCAGGACTTCAAAGCTCTGCTCAAAAGTACCTCTCTACAGTAAGTGCAATTTCTGTACCAAATCTCAGTCCTCCAGCTGTTTGACCCTAGAGCTGTTCAAAAAAGATTGCAAGGATGTTCTGTGTTAGGAAAGGAACATTTTCTGCTATCTAACATTTTATGCAAAGATGGCTGGATCACTTTTGCTCACATTAGATATGTGTTTTAAAAAATCAACTTTGGGTAGAGATCACAACCTGGAAAGGTGAAAGCTTCAGGGAGTTATAAGCTACTGAAAGCAAGGGGCACAGGAGGATTTTTATAGGCAGGAATATCAGCTGTACTAATCAGATTCTGCCAACAGGGAGGGATAGAGCTGTTTGGCAGTGGCTGTTCTGATGCCAGCAGGAGAGAATTTTGTGCAGTAGATAAATAAGAATTGGAGATATACCTATCTCCTGGAACTGGAAGGGACCTTGAAAGGTCATTGAGTCCAGCCCCCTGCCTTCACTAGCAGAACCAAATACTGCTTTTTGCCCCAGATCCCTAGGTGGCCCCCTCAAGGGCTGAACTCACAACCTTGGGTTTAGCAGACCAGTGCTCAAACCATTGAGCTGTTCTTCTGTGAGACAGCTAAATCAGTTTAGTTTTTCATAACCAGCAGCTCCTTCTGTACTGTAACTGCTTAATCCATACATCCTTAATTCTGTATTTCTCTAATGCAGACTCGTAACATTTGAGTGGAATTTTAATATACAGAGTAAAATTGTTGCATGTTACATACCCTGAAAATTGTGAAATAAAGGTGCTCTTATTCGCCCCACTTTTTATTAAATTTGTAGTTTACCGGCAACTATAGATGAATTCTAAACCTGAGGTGAAATGTTTGGAAATACATGCTGTTACATTGAAATGTCCTTCAGTTTTATTCCAAACAGGCAAATCCAATCATCTATAAGAGTAGGGCCCTAAAGCCTCAATGAAATCTCTGTTTCAGATTCATTCCTGAATCCCCTCGCTGGTTATACTCACAAGGTCGGTTGAGAGAAGCAGAAAATGCCCTCTATCTCATTGCAAAGAGGAACTGCAAGCAGAAATGCACTTTTTCGCTAAAGCTCCCAGCTGACAAGAGTCACCGAGAGACTGGCAGTTTCTTGGACCTGTTCCGATACAAGATCCTGTTAGGGCGCACTTTGATCATGATGTTCGTCTGGTACTTGCAGTTCTTTTTAAGTTCAGCTCTTTTTAAAGTATTTGAAAAACGTGTTGGGGATGTTGAGAGACAGCTTGTCATGCTTTCTGTCTTGTTATTACTAAGGACATTGTGCATGGAACAGAATCTTTGTTTGAGTTCCTAACTCCTGGTGCTTATTCTTCACCTGATGTCATTTTAATAATCTAGGCCTGAGGTACTTCATCTTGATGCTTTTATGATGCTTTTCATCCAAGAATCTTAAAAGTAGTTAAGAATTTTGTCTTTCCCTGCAGCCCTTCAAAATTGTTGAGATTGGTCATGTACTAGTTCTTTGGCCCAATGTTGTGGGGTTTTTAGTCTGATTCCTTTTTAGTGCCCAAATTATTTGGTTCCTTTGGATGGTAAGGCAGTTTTATTCTAGTATTCAAGATACTGACCTGTTCAGAGAGCTGCTTAAAAAAAATTAATATCTAGTACTTTTCATAAATGGATCTTAAAATTCCTTACAAAATCTCTGGTACTGCAAAGATTTACACCCTTAAGGTTAAACATATGTGTGCATCCTTTGCAGGATCTGGCTTAAAGTTTGGTAAGATCAAATTTTCAAATGGAAAAGCAGTGGTGTGGGGATGTTACGACATAATGACATTTTCAGGAATAAAATTCAGTTCTCCAATTCTCAGTCCCCTGTACAAACCACTAGCTAACACTTTTGTTCTATTTTTAAAATAATCTTCCTTTTGTAATACTGCCATGACAGCAACCAGTTGTGGTGTATGTCTTCTCTGTCTTAGAGGTTTATACCGCTGCCGATCATCATGGTATCAGAGTACCTTCCATGTAATATTAAGTGGACTTCATGGAATCTTTAGCACTACCTCCTTTTCAAGGTAGTAATTCTGATTGGAGTAGGGTTTTGTTTTTGATTTGTTAGATTTCATTAGTCTTTTTTAGGTTGACTTTTGTTAGAGTAGATTTTTATTGGTTGGGGTTTCTTGGGGTTGGGTTTCTAACTTCAGGTGAGGAATAATCAGCAAAAGGAGACATCTTTATATTTAAGATGCTTTAATGCAATATTCTGTGATAAATAAGGGAAGAAAAGTAAAGTAAGTTATTAAACAGTTTTTTGAAACTTTCCATATAATAATAGAGTGTCATTTGCTCTGTTGGAGATCTGGGGAGCCACTAACTAATATAGTTTGTAAGGCCAATTTGTTTTGTGAGCAGAAAAGGAGAAAAAACTGATTTATGAATGTGATGATGGGTGCTTTAGAAATTCAGGTAGAACTGTGACAAACATTATCAAACAGTATGTGTTTTAAGCATGGACAGTCTGATAAAATAGATTCCTAAGAATAAATTATTTCCCTTGCTTCCCCAGTAATGATAGGTGCACTTTCTGGTAGCATTTAATGTTCCTGCAATCCAGCAGTGTCTTGAATTAACTGCTGGTGAAATGATTCCCCTTTTGCCTGGCAAATACACTGCAGTGTACAGCTGACTACAGTGAGGGTGGCATTGGCATCCAGAGAGTTCTGAAGGCAGCCCCATCTTGACTTCTACCAGCCAAATGAACATTCCACGGTCATCCTACAGCTACTGAGTGTGTAACTGAACTTTCTTTTGCAAGGCCCTCTGAAGTAGCCATGGCAGGAAGGGGTACGTGGGGTCCGCTAGATTAACAGTGGGGACAGTGACTCGATATATAACAATGTCATTTGGAGGGAAAGATGTTCCTGCTTGTCTGTGAAGGTACAGGTATGATTTCTCAAAAACTCTGGCATGTACCTTGCCAGTACATCCCACATTGGTGTCCGTGGACCTGTCTCAGTAGTCCGGCTACATAACAATGCAAATTTGCAGTTGATATACTCATTTGCTCCTTGTGGAAGACAAATTATGGACATGAGTCCTATCGATAACCCTGGAGCAGTTTGAAAAGCTCATTCTCTCAAAACCGGCAGTTATTTTAGGAACGCTATTTATGCCAGCCATCTTTGAGTAAATGTGCCTGATTGCCTTACAAACTTACATAACCACAGCCCCCACAGTTGACTTGCCAACACCAAACTGGTTGACCACAGGCCCATAGGAGTCTGGGGTAAACAGTTGGCTATAATGACTGACTTTTGGACTGGTATGGCTTCTGTCATGGATGTGTTCTGGTGCTGGAATGTCTGTCCAAGCTGTTTGCACAGGTCTAGGAACATGTGCTTCATGTGGAAGTTCTGGAGTCACTGCTGGTCATCCCAAGTCTGCATGGTGTTGAGATCCCACCAGGCTGTGCTTGTCATTCTGCTCCAGAAATGTAGCCTACATACAGGGAATCTGTGGCAGCAGGTGTAAGCTGCATCAACAGGGTTGCGAGTGACATGGCTGTGCCCCTCTCTGAGAGCTGCCTTCTTTAGGACAGATACTGCTGCTGAATTGTTCATAAGCATTTTATAGCTGCTCTGCCTGAATCCTGAAATAGCAGTGAAACCCCAAGCAGGCAAAGGCTTTCCACCGTTGCTGGATCCATGGCCTGACTCATAGCAGGGAGGGCTCAGACTTGAAATGGCTCAGCTGAATGTGTTTGTGGGCCAAGAACACTTCTGATGGACAGACAAGTTGTCCCACACTACATCAGGAACCAAGCTCTGAAGTGGCTAAGTTTGCAAGAATGCCAAGTAACCTGAGATACACCCCCAGAAGACAGTCTCTCACTCATGTCTGCATATCAGTGTGAACACACCGGCACAGATATGAGGCATGCATAACAATGCAGAGTGGAGGTTCAAAGGCAAACTTGGAAAAAATGGGTTTGCAAGTGCACGTCAAGTAGACCCAGGTGTACAATGCAGTGTATGTGCCCTAAAGGAATAATTAGTGTTACCGGCTGGCGAGGGAAATGAAATGAAACGTGGGGCATTCCAGGGTACAGTCCAAACCAGTGGGGGGCTGTCACCCCTGCCCTGCAACATTGTGTAACTTACAAAGCCTTGCTGAAGTAGCTCCCACCTTGGCCACTCACAAACAGCCTTTCAGCATGAAAGCCAGACCCTGAGTGTCTGTGTTTTAACTGCAGTCTGCCAGCCACACTTGGATTATGCTCTGGATCTTGCCAGCCTGGGTTATGCTGCAGGATGATCCCAACATCCCCCAGTCCCACATTTCCCCCCAGAAGTTTGTCCTGTACTGCTCAGCCCTCTTCTCTACAGTTCAAATATTTTAAGTTTGTTGTTCCTTAAGAAGCTAGCATATTATTCCCGTTAAGTTGAATAGTCTGAATAACTATTTGAGAGAAACATATTGGATTAAATAAAACAGTAAAACAAATTTATTAACTACAAAGAGAGATAAGTGATTACAAGAAATGAGGCATAAACATCAGAACTAGTTACACGGAAAATAAAGAGAAAATGTTTACTGTCCGTGACTTTTACTAAAAATATCTGTGATTGTAAAGAATTAGTTCCAGGAATGGGTAAAAGTGGGAACCGTATCTATACCTTTATCAAGTCATAATGTATTTGTTTCATATTCATACTGTGGTTGGATTTAAAAAGTTCTGGATCATTTTTTTTATACACAACGTTCTTAATTTCATTCTTAAAGTAAAATGTCAGGGGCTTTATCTCTGCAGAAAGGAATAATTCCCCTCTGCCTAAAGCGTTGCTCAGGCAACTATATTTGAAGAGCTTTTTCCTTCCTCTGAAATAACTAGTAGTGACTGTGCTGGCGGAAGGAGATTGGAGTAGAGGCACTAGTTGCACCAATCTGGCCTAGAAAAATCTTAAGTCTTTTTATACTTGGTTTTTCTTTCTCATCTCTCTCTCTCTCTCCCCACCCCCGCCCCCCAGGTTTGTGTGCAGCTTGGTATACTATGGTCTGACTCTCAATGCAGGTGACTTAGGTGGAAGTATTTATGCCAACTTGGCTCTCTCTGGGCTGATAGAGCTACCTGCCTACCCAATCTGTATCTACTTGATTAACCAAAAATGGTGAGTATGGAATAAAATGAAGCCCAATATCTAATTTTTTTCCAGAGGTAATTTTCCTGGGCTCCAGTTTGCCCTTAGTTTATTCTCAATTTAGTCCTGTTACAGGAAGTATTAACAGTCCCAACTTATTCTGTCCTCCTGGGAGAATGAATTACATAAAAAAAAAAATTAATGAAAAAGAGAAATTAATCTTTCCTAACCACTTCCAAGCAGTAAAGAATACTTTAGTTCTGACACACAGATTAAACTGAAGCTCTCAAGGAGAATTCTGCAGAGTCTAGCTGCTCTGACTCTACTAAACACACAGGATGTCATTCTTCAGACTTTTGATCTTGTGACATCACAGTAAGGAATCCCATAATACTTTCTAAGCCACTCCAAGATGAATTCTTTTGGAACTAGAGTGCTGTCTTGGGGGCAGCTCCTGCCTTGGGGTATGTGCGTTGTGCCTTACAGGGCTGACCGCTAGGGTTGCCAGTTTTGGTTAGCCATATTCCTGGAGGTTTTATCACATGACCTCTCTAATTAAAGATTAATTTTTAATTCCTGGAAACTCCAGGACAATCCTGGAGGGTTGGCAACCGTACTGAACACTGGGCCATCTAGCCTGTGTTTGATCTGCAGTACTCCATTCTTTCTCTCTTTTAGTAGAGGTCATCTCAGAACTTTATTAATAGGTGGCTTTTCTCCCTCTTCCTTATGTGTTTGAGGAAAGCTCTTCCTGCATGTACCCACTTCCTCCCCCCGCCCCCCAGCGGAGACAAATTAAAAAGCTAGGAATAGTCAGCCAGTCTACCTGGAGATTTTAGTGATTTATCTTTTTTGGGGACCCCATTAGGTTTGGCCGAAAACGGACACTGGCAGCATTCCTGTTCCTGGGAGGACTGGCCTGTTTTATTATCATGTTTCTTCCAGAAAAGAAAGGTAAATGTCTTCTTCCCCCCACCCCCCAAAGGAGTTTATAGTGGTATTGTGCATGTGTATAACATCCTCTAACCCAGAATCTAAGGATTTCACAAACGTTAGGTTCATAACATTGACATGAGGTAGGTAATGATTATCTTCATTGTACAACTGGGGAAACTGAGGCATAAGGGGGAAGTGGTTTTCTGAAGGTTTTGTGATGAGTTGGGGAAAGAGTTTGGAATGGAACGGAACCCATTTCCAAGCTACCAGTCCTATCTGTTAATCACGGTACCAACATATTGTTGCCTCTGCTTTATACGAGACATTTCTTAAGAATTGGGGAAATGTGCCTTAGCCAAGGGTGGGCAAACTTTTTGCCCGAGGGCCACATCTGGGTATAGAAATTATATGGCAGGCCATGAATGCTCACGAAATTGGGGTTGGGGTGCGGGAGTGGGTGAAGACTCTGGCTGGGGGTGTGGGCTCGGGGGTGGAGCCAGAAATGAGGAGTTTGGGATGCAGGAGGGGGCTCCAGTCTGGGACCGAGGTGTTCAGAGGGCAGAAGGGGGATCAGGGCTGAGGTGGGGTGGGGGGTGAGGGCTCCAGCTGTGAGTGTAGGCTCTGGGGTGGGGCTGGGGATGATAGGTTTAGGATGCAGGAGGGTGCTCTGGGCTGGGACCGAGGGGTTCAGAGTGTGGGAGGGGGCTATGGGGTGCAGGCTCGGGTGGCGCTTACCTCAAGCATCTCCCAGAAGCAATGCCATGTTTCCTCTCTGACTTCTATGCAGAGGCCCGGCCCGGTGGCTCTGCTGCATGTTATCCCGTCCACAAGCGCCACACCTGCAGCACTCATTGGCCGCGGTTCCCTGTCTGCGGGGGTGGCGCTTAAGGCGGGGGTTGCATGTGTAGCAGAGCCCCCTGGCTGCCCCTAAACATAGGAGCCAGAGAGGGCACATACCGCTGCTTCTGGGAGCTGCTTGAAGTGCCACCCTGAGCCTGCTCCTCCGCTGGAGTGCAGTTATTTTTTGTACATAATTCTACATTTGTAAGTTTAACTTTTATGATAAACAGATTGCACAACAGTACTTGTATGAAGTGAATTGAAAAATACTATTTCTTTATCATTTTTACAGTGCAAATATTTATAATAAAAATAATAAAGTGAGCACTGTATACTTCGTTCTGTGTTGTAATAGAAATCAACATATTTGAAAATGTAGAAAAAATCCAAAAATTATTTAATAAATTTCAATTGGTATTCTGTTTAACGGTGCGATTTAATCATGATTAATTTTTTTGAGTTAACTGCAATTAATCAACAGTCCTGAATTTTAATTTATTTCGGGAAACCATATAAAGGTCCAATGCTAGCTTGTTTTTCAACTGTTGTACACAGATACAGAAACAGAAAACATTAGTAAGAGAAAAGACTTCTTCCTTTCAAAGCAAGGCACATAAAATTAATGATACTTCATACTTGTACTTACATAGTACTAGTTATGAAAGGGCCTCAAAAGGCTTTAGACCATTGAACCTAGCAGGATTTTTAAAAGGATTAAACATTTATATCAGGGGTCGGCAACCTTTCAGAAGTGCTGTGCCGAGTCTTCATTTATTCACTCCAATTTAAGGTTTCGCATGCCGGTAATACATTAACGTTTTTAGAAGGTCTCTTTCTTATAAGTCTATATTATATAACTAAACTATTGTATGTAAAGTAAACAAGGTTTTCAAAATGTTTAAGAAGCGTCATTTAGAATTAAATTAAAATGTTGACCTTACTCTGCCAGCCTGCTCAGCTCACTGCCAGCCTGGGGTTCTGTTCACCTAGGCCAGCAGCGGGCTGAGCAGGGCCTGCGGCTGGGACCCCAGACCGGGGTGGGTGGGTTCAGGGATCAGGGCAGAGGTCTGGGGTGTGTGGGGGGTGTAGGGCAGAATGCTGGGTGTGGGGGGGCTTTGGGGTGCAGGGCAGAGGGCTCAGTGCGTGTTGGGTTGGGGGGGTTCAGGGCAGGGCTGGAGGGTGTGGGGGGTGCAGGGCAGAAGGCTGGGTGTGTGTAGGGGTTCAGGGGTCAGGGCTGAGGGGGTATGGGGTGCAGGGCAGAATGCTGAGTGTGGGGAGTCAGGGCAGAGGTCTGCGGGCATAGGGGGTGCAGGGCAGAATGCTATGTGTGTGTGGGGGGAATCAGGGCAGAGGGCTGGGGGTATGGGTAGTGCAGGGCAGAATGCTGTGGGGGGGGGATCAGGGCAGAGGGCTGGGGTGCTCGGCTCATGGGGATGCACCCAGCCCCCTGCCCTGAGCAGCTCATGGCAGGGGGCTGGAAGGGATATGCCTTGTTCTACCTCCTTCCCCAAGGCCCCATCTTTACCTCTCACTATCTCCTCTACGGAGCTGTGTGCACTCTGCCGTGCTTCCCCCTCCACCTCGCTGGGGCCATCAGCTGATTGGTGCAGGGACTGAGAAGGCGCAGGGCATGAAAGTACCACACTAGGAGAGAAGCCGGGGAGAGAGAAGCTTGGCTGCCGGAGAATCAAGCTTCAGCCTCCTGCCCCTGCAGGGGAGAGCGGTGGGCGGGGGGCTGAGTGGGGCTGGGGGCCGGGACTGTGGCAGGCAACTGCGTGCCTCTCAAAATCGGCTCACGTGCCATGTTTGTCACGCGTGCCATAGGTTGCCAACTCCTGATTTATATGGATTAACACCTATGGTTCACTAGACGGTGGTGAATATAATTGTTTATTTTAAAGGGGTAGAACTAAAATTTCAGGGTATATGTCAATTACTAACTGCCTGGGCTGAAATAGAAACAGGTTATTTTTTGTCATTATCCTTTATATAGGATCTTGACACTTTCCTCTGAAGCATATGGTACTGGCCATTGTCAAACAGGATCCTGGGCTAGGTGGACCACTGGTCTGATCCTATATGGCAGTTCCCATCTTTTTTCCTAATGAGGCAATTTTAGATCACCAAAGTCTCACTGAAAGTCACCTAGATACTAAGTCACTTAAGCACTTTTGAAAAATGTTCTGTTGTCCTTTCCACTAGCTTACTAATAGTACAAATGCTACTCTTCAGCATTCATTGCTGTTACCAACAGTACTCCCAGAAAACTTTTAGAAATAGTCATAAAAATTTTCAAACCAGTCACCTTATCTTTTTACATCTAATGCCTGTTATAACAATTTAAAAACAGAATAAGTAAAAAATTGAACTTTGCTGTTTTTCATAATTTGGGCAATGAGACAAACTGACTTCTTTGCTTTTTCTGGATCTCATGCTATGGCGCTGGGGACTGTAGTCATTTAAACAAACTATTTCTACTGGATTTCTTAATTTAATGGAAATATCTGAACTGACATTAGATGTTAAATTTACCCTCCTCCTCCCGCCTTCCAACCAGAAAATTGTAGGCAAGATTTGAAAGTCTCTTTTCAATGTAAAACTTAATTCTAAACCACATTTCACAGGGTGTTCAAATGAAGAAGTTCTTCCTCTTTATACAATCTGACTGTGCAGCTAAAGAAAAGAGGTGCATTTTCCCTCCACATCTTACATAATCAGGTGACTTTTTTGCCACTGTTGGCTGAAGGATGGATTTCTTGAATTCTCTTGAGCTTTGAGAGCTCTACTGAAGCTGCATATAATCAGTGTATGCACCTTTGACAGATATGGTCAGCATAGCAAACTCTTCATCAGATTCCCTTTCATTCCATTTGTAACTGAAATGATTACTGAAGGACATTTCTGTATGCTTTGGATCCTTACAAGGGTCACATTTTCTTTATCAGCCACAGGAGTGTTTGCAGTTGTGAACAGCCGTTCTTTGTCTTTACTGGGGAAACTGACAATCAGTGCAGCATTTAACATTGTTTATATCTACACATCAGAGCTTTATCCTACAGTGATCAGGTAATCTAAATTCACTTTGTGGTGGAGGTTTCTCTTGCCCATCTCTCTAATCCTTATTACTTCCACTTTTATTTTTGTCCTCTTAACAGCACCTTCTCATAGAGACTTTCCTTTAATTAAAGGAAAACTTGTGTGATTAGTCATAGGGCCTTATGGCAGTAGCTCCCGAAATCCTCTAGCTGCTATGTAAACATAAGACAGCGTCATTCAGTATTCATGCTAGTGTAGCCAGTGATGTTGGGGCTTATACCTTCAGGAGACTGCAATTGTTTAGAGCAACTTGGTCATTCACAAACATATTTGAGCAGCTCTGATGTTTGATCTACTAGGGAATAGTGGAGCCACATACTCTTTGTAGGAGAGTAGACAGATGAATGTAGCATATAGATGCACTTTGTACTGGCGGTTCCCCCAGGTACAGCTGTTGGTAGCCAGCCAGCCAGTGTAGCTAGTACCAGCACACCGTGGTGTGATTTGGATTAGTGTTGTTTATCCCCAATTTCAAGAAAGGTTAAAGTGCGCTAGTCCAAATCACAGCTTACAGTGGTTTTGTCTCTGCTGTGGCAGCTACACTAATGCCTGAAATTCTGTTTGTGAACAGGGTCTCTGTTCAGCACTGTGTACAGTTCCACTACTGGAATGCTTTTAGCAGCATTCCAATACCTCCCTTGCCAATAAACTTTGTCATAGGCATAGTACAATGACCAAGAATTTCTTATTGCTGACATCTTTCTAAAAATTCCTTAATTCCTCTCCTACAAATACCATTGATTAATACCTGTATTTTTCTTTAGGAATGTTGGAATGGGTTCCTGCTCCATGTTTTCCCGGGTTGGTGGGATTATTGCTCCCTTCATCCCTTCACTGGTTTGTCTGCACTTACATTTTTATTTCTGTCTTGCTTAGCTCTGATGTATCATATGTTTGCAGGGATGGGGGAAATAGGATAAACTGTGCATGATTCAAGATCTGTAAAACATAATCAACATGGAGGAGATGTTGATATAGTATCATGTTTCTCCATACATGGTGAAGGACAGCAGGATGTAGCCCTTATGTAGGCAAAACTCCCACCATTTGTTTGTCTGTGTTTTATCTGTGTAAGGATTTCATGAACTGGCCTATATACTTCAACAGCCTGACCACTTTCAGATGCTCAGATACTATGGTGGTGAGCCTCTCCTAAAACCCTGGGCAGGCAAAGTTAAAACGTAAGCTGGTATCTAGGATTTACCATATCAGATGAGATTGTTGTACTCTCTTTAGTAGTTGTTATTCCCACTCCGTCTGTGGCTAATGCTAGAGATGAATCTCTTCACATAAATTGCCTCAACAAACGTGTAGTTCTGGAAATGGATAGGGGAAAGGGAAGGAATGATGTGATCAATTTATTCCTTGAAATGTGAGGTTTGCGGTTTAACATTAATATCTTAATGGAGAAGAGAGAGGCAGCCTCAACTGGCTTCACTCTCACTAGATACATGCAAATTAAAATTCATAGCTAAGTGTCATGTCTCTAGACGTGGATATCCGTGTAGAGAGACCTGAGATACTTAAAATCCCTGAGCCTGAATCTCGCAGTAGGCCCTGAACAGAATGAGAAATCAGGGTCTGGGGAAATACATAAATTATGTATGGTACTCCATATAAAAATGGCCAGATTTTCTCATGGCAGAAAGGAACTGGAAACTGCCAACTCTGACCAAGTGAAAATTCCCTTTGTGGCGTGGAGCCTTCTTGCTTCTGCATCCCTTCCTACCTGACTCAAGCAAAGGGGTCTATCAGGAAGGCAGGGCATGTTAAAGGTATTCTAACTATCTGGCCTTTGGAAGTCCATTAATAGCTGGTGTAGACTAGCAGCCCCTAGCCTACTCCAGGATAGGCTCAGGCCAGTGCAGATCTGCCTGAGGAGGTGTCATAGGCTGCCTCACATGGGTGGTTGTGATCAGGTGAGGATATGGGGAGCACTCCATCCTGTTGTGTCCGACAGAAACTTGGCACTGTAGAGAATCTGAACAAACTATCTTAAATTTGAGACTTCATCAGACTTAAACATGTGTCAGCTTTTTGTAAATATGGGAACAAATAAATGTTGAATTGGGGGAAAAACTTGCTTGTTTTGGGAGTTCCCCCCAGCACATTTGTAAATAAGGTTTCTCTTTTTGTTGGGGGAGAAAGTTATGAGATTGTTTTATCACCAATATATACATTGTGCCTTTATGCCTGGTCATAGTTTAATGTTGTGTTTAATTTTTCCTATCTTGATTTAGAATTTTTTCACAATTGAAAGTGAGTGAAAGACTTAAAACAAACAAACAAAAAAAATCAATTAACAGTTGCGTTAAATTTTCAAAATGAACTTGCCTGGCTTCTCAATTTGCCTGAAACTGTACATTCAAGTTTCTGGAGTTCCATTTTAGAAACTCATAGTTTTGCTTCTCCAAACTTGGTTTTGCATTCGCCATCTACTCAATTTGTGCGCACAGATCAGCATTTGTGTAAAAATTTCATAGCCAAGCGCTTGAATGCATGAATTTAGCAGGCACTTGTTTAAAATTCCTTCCAAAACCTGTGGATCCAGAGGTATCGATAAGATTGGTTCCAAGCATATCTGAAATCTTCTGTTCCAGTCTTTATGTATCATTAAGGCTACATTTTAGTCAAGTGTTTTTAGTAAAAGTCATGGACAGGTCACAGGCAGTAAACAAAAGTTCACGGCCCCTGACTTAGACTCATAGACTCATAGGTCAGAAGGGACCAATATGATCATCTAGTCTGACCTCCTGCACAAGGCAGGCCACAAAACCCTACCCATACACATTTATAACAACCCCTAACCCATGACTGAGTTATTGAAATCCTCAAAATTGTGATTTGAAGACCTCAAGCTGCAGAGAACCACCAGCAGCGACCATGCCCCACGCTGCAGAGAAGGCGAAAAACCTCCAGGCTCTGCCACTGCCTGGAGGAAAATTCCTTCCCGACCCAAATAGGCGATGACTAACCACTGAGCATGTGGATAAGACTCACCAGCCAGCACCCAAGAAAGGAATTCGTCTGCAGAACTCAGTTCCCCCCATCCAACACATCCCCTCACAGACCCATTGAGGGACACTATCTGCTGATAATCAAGATCAATTGCCCAATATAAACTATCCCATCATATCACCCCTCATATACTATCAGTATAAGCAGTAAGTCTTTTGCCCCCACTACTTCCCTCGAAGAGCTGGTCAGAAGCCACGTCCTAATGGTAAAACCTCTAGGTATTCAAGTCTAAACTTCCTAAATATCCAGTTTTACCCATTCGTCCTCTGTGCCTACATTAGTAACTAAATAAATAATTCCTCTCCTCGCCTAAGTTAATCCCCCTGATATATTTATATAGAGCAAGCATATCCCCCCGGAGCCTTCTTTTGGCCAGGCTAAACAAGCCAAGCTCTTTGAGTCTCCTTTCATAAGGCAGATTTTCCATGACTTTTACTATATACCCCTAACTAAAACTTGAGCGGGGGTGCTGTGGGTGCTTGGTGGTGGTGTGGGGGCTGCGCTGCAGGTGCTCGGGTGGGGAGCCGCACTGCGGGTGCTCAGGGAGTGGCCCTGGCCCTTCCACTGGTGCGGGGGGGAGAGGGGACGTGCATGCCAATGCGTAGACGAGCTGAGGGGACCATTTGTAACCCCCTTTGTAATAGATGCATAAACAATATTCCTAACTTCAGATACCAAAATGATTATGCATACAAATATTGTAATCATATTCAGTAAATCATAATCTTTTCACTATCTCACATGACCTATCTTGCATAAAATACATCATGGTTATGCCATAATTATATCATCATAATATCCGTATGAAGAATATGGGGTGTAGCGTCACAATACCTACCTCACAGGGTGGCTGAAAATTAAGTGCTTGAATATATAAAATGCCATATATTGGTCCCGCTTTCCTCAACTATCTTTGCTCTTAATTTCCAGAAATCTGTGCAGTGGTCTCTTCCATACATCGTGTTTGGAGTGACTGGCCTGTTGTCGGGGCTCCTGAGTTTGTTATTACCAGAAACACTAAACAGCCCTTTGCTGGAGACGATATCGGACCTGCAGGTGTGCTCCTACTGGAGACTGGGGGATGAAGCTATGTCATTGCAAGCACTAAGTGGCTCCCGGGTACATCACTTTTCTTAATACTTCTCTACCATTGTAGTGCATTGATTACAGCTGCCAACTTTAGGAGTGCCGAACTGGATGGTGCTTAGTCTGTGGATGACAGGCCCCAGGGGGACATAGGGATAGTTCAGTGATCTTACCATCATATTTGAAATACTTTCTGCAAGTGCAGGCTCAGATCCTAGGTAGGTCAGCTCATCCCTTCAAGCTATACTTGATGAGAAAGTTACAACTTTTTCTTTTAGGATAACTGACCCTAACACAGTAATCTCTGCCTGTGTCACTTCTAGGCTGGATTGCTGCAGCATGGGTCGTGTAAGGCTGATCTGTAAGACCTTTGAAAAAGGCACAGGATGCAGGAGCTTGTTTGTGAGGGAGGGTTGTGCCTGTATTATATAATCTGTGCAGGCTTCCACTTTGTGTTTGGATGCAATTTAAGATGTTGGTTCTAACATATAAAGCCTTAAATTGGTTAGAAGCTGGTTAACTCTGATATCTGCCTCATGCCTGACATAGTAGCTGAGATTAGGTGAGGTGCATGATCTAACCACTCTCAGGCTTAATAATGAGGAGATTTGGAGGCAGGTATTTTCAGTGAGGTTTACTTTACTTTACTGCTGAGTTTGCTTTCCTCTGTTTGTTCATCAGGTTTTGTTGACCTTCCAGTCATGTCTTGAGGTGTGAGAATTCTTCCATCTATTTTTTTTTTTCTGGGGAGGGAGAAATAAATGAGAGTGGAAAGGGTGATTAAGTTTGGGGAGGGATATTAGGTTTTTGAACACTGGTCCAAAACCGGTATTGTAGGGTTTATAAAGATTATAGATTGACGTGAAGCACTAGAAGGGTACCTCTTGTCACATTAAAAAAAATGAAAAAATATCCACAGTCTTTAGGAACACACTTCCCCTGATATACATCTGAGATGAATCTGGATAAAACAAAAGGAGCCGGTTTCATGTCTGCAGTGATGCAATAACTTCAGTGAAGCTACACCCAAGATGGCCTCTGATGCATTATACATTTTTTAAGACAATCACAGATAAAACCTATGGAAAATTTAAAGCTGTTAAACATTAACCCTGTCTGATAAAGGTGATAGAAAGGCCTAGTGGAGCTACCAGAAGACTTATAACAAGCATTAGGATTTCTGGATGGCTAATTCAGAGTTTCTCTTGTGGAATCAAGTGTCATTTCTGACCACCTTCAACACAGCATACGTTGTCTCTCCAAAGTGGAGTATGTCCCTCTAACTGCACTCAGGAATATGACATTCACCTTGGCCAATGTCCAGTTACAGCCCAGCTATTCGGGAATGATTTTGGGAATGCAAAAAGCAGTGTAGCATGATTTTCTTAATATCCCTTCACTGACAGCTGTTATTACTCAAACTGTTCAGAATTTCTCCCTTTGCCGTTAACACATTGTTCTGCTGGATACCCACTGATGCCTCGTGTACATTTAAGTTTTGCCAACATAACTATGTCATAGAATCATAGACTTTATTAGTGGAGTGATTTTTTTTGACTTAACTGTGTTAGCAAAAGCCCTAGTGTTGCATCATCAGTATAGCGTTATACCCCAGTTATACCATCAAAGCCATTTTGCTGGAATAGCTTTTTTTCACCCTCCTGGTATAGATGCAGTTTATACCAACTCTTTTGCTGGTATAAACTGCATCTATATTAGGAGGATTTGCTGGTACAACTATATTGGCAAACTCCTTAATTATAGAGAAGGACGGGTGTAGCCACCTTATATGATCCATAAGAGCTGAAATGTTTGGATAATCTCCGAAGATTTGTGGAGAAAATCTGACTGTGTCCAATGTTGTTAGTCTGGGTTGGGCAAAGTAAGAAGACTTGTGTGATTCTATGCCAATACATGTGTTAATGTTTCCCCTCTTCTCTGGGAGCAGTTGCTTTGTGGGCTTATAGGTCTGTAAGTTACATACACTGAGTGTGATAATTCTCCATGCTAAGGAAGACCCATAAATCATTGTGATATTATAAAACTGTAATGCACGGGTTGGTGGCTGCCTTCTATCCCAGAGGGCTTTGTTGTAGGGGTGCTTCGTTTATTGGGTTTGAAAGCACTTTAGAACCTATGAAAGACAGATGTTGCAAGCTGAGCAGATTGGGCTGGGTCAGTTGCTTTCCCTGGATGGCTCATCCAAGTAAAGGATATTTTAGGAAGTGGTATTTGTGATTTTTATCATAAACAATCTAGGAAAATGCAACCTAGATGGAGCTACTTTAAGGTGGGTGCATAACTGGTTGGAAAGCTGTTCCCAGGGAGTAGTTATCAGTGGTTCACAGTCAGGCTGGAAGGGCATAACGAGTACACACACCCAGCCCTCTGCCCTGACCCCTGCACCCTCTCCACACACCCAACTCCCTGCCCTGACACCTGCACCGCCCCATGACCCCAGCCCTGACTCCAGCACCCCCACAGATACCCAGCCCCCTCACACCCCAAGCCTGGACTCCTGCACCCCCCACATCTGCACCCCCACCCTGAGCACCAAATGGGAGCTCCTGCATCCCCCCCTCCCCACTCCCACCTGCACCCCTCGCACCAAATGGGAGCTGCCCAGGTAAGCAATCCACACCCAAACCTGCCCCAACCCTGAGCCCCCTCCTTCATTCTAGCTCCTGGCCAGACCCTTTACCCCCAGCCCTGTGTTCAGTGCACTCCCAACCTCAGCTCAGTGCAGAGAGAGAGGAAGAGAATGGGCCTCAATGGGGACAATATAGGTACCTACTCTGTGTGGGCAGGGCCGGGACCCCAGACTGGCAGCGAGCTCAGCCCACTGTGTGTCTGGGGTCCCAGCTGCCAGCCCTGCTCAGCCCGCTGCCGGCCCCTTGCCAGCCGGGGTCCCGGCCGCTGGTCCTACTTGGCCTGCTGCCAACCTAGGTGAATGGAACCCCAGGCCAGCAGTGGACTGAGCGGGCTGGCGGCGTGAGTTCAGCATTTTGATTTAATTTTAAATGACGCTTCTTAAACGTTTTGAAAACCTTGTTTACTTTACATACGACAATAGTTTAGTTATATAATATAGACAGAGACACCTTCTAAAAAACGTTAAAATGTATTACTGGCACGCGAAACCTTAAATTGGAGTGAATAAATGAAGACTCGGCATAGCACTTCTGAAGGGTTGCTGACCCCTGTGTTAGAGGGTGCTTATTGCTGGAAGTGCTCTGTCTGAAAGAATGTTGTTCATCCAAACAAAATTTAAAATGTGTGTATTTTCACATTGGCACCACTCTTAAGCTTTTTTGGAGGGAAACAATTCCCCTCTTATATGTAATTAGTGCAAGTAGGGAAAATTCCTTTGCTTGGAGAATAAGAATGATCTTGTGGCCAAAAGTATTGCACTGGGAGTAACGAGATCTAGCTTCAGCTCTCATTTAGCAAATTGTCTCTGCAGTTCCCTTCTCTGCCCCTAGATAGTCATCTAACTTGGATCGCAAGCCACAAACTTTTCAAGCAGTGAAAATAGCTTGCAGGTATGTATGTTGCACACCGTTGTATTGTAGAATGCAAGAGTACAGAGTAGCCTTTTGTCACACAGTTCCTCCCTTTCCAACAGTTCCAGCAACTGCAGAGCCTCTTTTCCTTTGTGTCAGGCACAATCATCTTTTTGCTGTTTTGTTTTTTCTATAAACTTTCTGGGCCCATGAGCCTCTTTTCACCTGTGTTTAGGCATTTTATATTGTTGGCCAGTTTGAGCTTTGTTTGTTTAT
The DNA here is from genome assembly GCF_003597395.2 of Chelonoidis abingdonii. Taxonomy (NCBI): domain Eukaryota; kingdom Metazoa; phylum Chordata; order Testudines; family Testudinidae; genus Chelonoidis; species Chelonoidis abingdonii. Next base: position 158,566,432 of record NC_133769.1, on the reverse strand, counting down.
CTCCATGGCAGGTAATCCTGGCAACTGGCCTTATTATTTTATTTTTTTAAGGTGAAGCTTGTGTAGGAAGATGTCCACTCATGATAAATAAAGATGAAGATGCATTTGCCCCCAAACTCTGCTGCCTGAGCCTCTGCTTCTAGTACGCCACAGAGGGACAGGGATGCTACTACTGCTTTCGTAACTCAGAAAGCTTTGTGGATGGCTTGATCTGGCATTCTTAGTCAGTTAATTTGTCCTGCATCCAACCTCCTTAGTCTGCTAAAGGGAGCACAGGATTTCATGTTGGATAAAAGCCCATCATTTTCTAAGAGGGTTCTAAGAAGTATGAATCTAAAATCCTCAGATTCAAGAGGAATTGACCTTGGGCAGGTAGTTTAACTTCTCTGTACTTCAGTTTCCCTTATGTAAAATGGGCAAAATTCTCCCTACCTCTCAGTAGGGTTGTAATGCTTCCTATCTGTAAAGAGAACTTTGAGATGCTCTGAAGGTGCTGTAAAAGTACATTTTTTTTCAATGTTAACTGTTGAATGTGTTAACAATTTTTCATTTTTTTTCTAGTCTGCAGACAAAGATAGCTCTGCAGGGAGTGAAAGTGAAGATGAAGAATTCTATGATGCTGATGAAGAGACTCAAATGATCAAGTAACAAGAGGAAGCTTTCCTTCTTATGCCTTTTTTCTTAATTTGTCCAGCCAGGTCCACCCGTAAGAATAAAACTGGAACTGTCTGCGGGTGAATTTTAACAGGGCAAGTGCCTCTGCCTTTCCAGCATTGGGAGATGAATTAGAGTACTATTCAGATGCATTACAGTGGTTTGACTGATGAGCACTGCTGATTTTTTTTCTTACTCATGAGTACCATTCAAATGTTTGTGGCTCAAAATTATGATTGCAGGCTAGGTTTGAGGCCAAAGATGGTGGGGAGGTATTTGACGTATTTCTGAAACTTGAACTTGAGAACTGATCCAACTTGCAGACAGACTTCTGCTGCATGTGTTCACATTTTCCCTTCAAGGTGGGCTCATGTTGATTTTGAAGCAGCTGAAATCCATGAACTTGAAAGGTTTCAACTGGGTTTCTTCAGATGGATGAAATCTAAAGAGTTAAACTGGACACAGAAGGTACTACAGGCCAGTATGATGGGAACAAATGCCCAAAATCCTCTCAAGTTACCTACAGCACACTGGGAAAAATGAACTATGGATTCTCTAACAGTTCTGCGTCCGCTCACTGGAATGGAATTTCATACCTCAAGTGGTTAGGGAACACCAACAAAAGATAGCTGTACTCAGTGATGTTGTAGGGTGGATGGCTAGAGGAACCATCGGTTGGAGGGACCAGCTAATAGGAAAGGGCAGATGGTCTTAAATAAAACAGAAATCCCCATTATTGCTGATCTCTTCTCCCCGATCTGTCTCCTCTGCCTTGCCCCTCTCAAAACAACTTCCTTTTTTTCCTTTTATTTTGGTTCTTTCTCACACAGGTTTGTCATGACAGTCTATAAATCTCAGGACGGCTCTGTATTTCTTTTGCATATTCTGTTTGATTTTGTTCTTCTCATCTTTTCTCACTTTGCCATGTAAACCGAGGGACTTGTTTTTCCATGGTACATAGTGAGTGTCTTATGGGAGGTAATTTTACTTTGCTGAGTTTTGCATTATTGTGGCTATCTACGATTGTGGCTATGGAGAAAAATGAGATATTCAGTGGTACAGAGTACTGAAATTGCTTGTGCAGGCTGCTGCTAGTGTCTTGGGGATCATTGCAAGAGGATTCAAGTATTTATTTTATTTTTCTATATATAGATAAAGTTCTTTGGAAGTTTCTTGAGCCCTCATTCAATTGGTTACTTGACCTTGCTGAGGGAGAACTGTATTCTTTTGTTTACACTAAACTTTTTTTTAAAGTATACTGAAATAGAAGGATGTTGAGTGTTGAAGTTTTGCCAACTAATAGATGTGGCCTTTGGGTACGGATTCAATATTCCTAGTTAGTGTCGTCTTTATCCTCCTAACTCTGACAGTTGACATCTATATAATTTTTTGCAGTTTATGGGATCAAATTTCATATTAAAAGTGTAAAGGTAGCTGGTTATTCTATTGGAAAATAATACAGGGATCAAATGATTGGGGAGAAGGGTGTTTATTGAACATATTCCAGAGTCAGAGCAAAAAACTCAGTTATTCCGGAAGGAAGCAGAAGATCAGATCTGAAACTTACAGCAGGCTCTCTAAACTTTGTCCAGTCAAGAGCTGCATAGGCAACTTTCTAGGAGCCCAAGAGTTGTAGCTCTGTTACTTAGGTGGAATGTCATCAGGGCTGGCTCCAGGCACCAGCGAAGGAAGCAGGTGCTTGGGGCGGCCAATACAAAGGGGCGGCACCTCCAGGAATTCAGCGGCGGATCCGTCAGTCCCTCTCTTCCTCTTTGAGCTGCTGCTGAAAAGTAAGAGAGGAAGTGAAGGGCCTGCTGCTGAAGAATGAAGCGGCGCAATTGAGCTGCCGCCGATTGGCTTTTTCCTTTTTTTTTGCCTCTTGGGGCAGCAGAAAAGCTGGAGCCAGCCCTGAATGACATGCTGCCATCCTCGTCTTCAGTGCAGAGAGGAAGCCCACAAAGACTACATGTTCCCTAGCATGCAGTACTCCATCTTGTTCTGAACAGATTGATACAGTGCTGTGAGAACGACGGCAAGCTATAGTGGGGCTCAGTAGTCTCTGCAGGCAGCACTTCAGTCTGGAAGTTGAAGAGGACTGCTGACTGTACTGTAGACATCAGCGGAACATATTTGACCAGCAGCCCACGCTTTGGTCTCCCTTGGCTCTTGCACAGTTTTTGTGGATGTGATAGCAAAATTAATAGAACTTTTAAAAACAAATCTGGATGTTTTCAGCCTTATTTATGCTAACTGAGTGGAGTTCTTGGAGTTATAATTAAGTTTGTGTTTTGTGCTTTTTTTTTCTAGTTTAACATTTGACACTTTAAAATATGGGGATTATAAGGAACATGGGGGGGGCGGGGTTTCTTAGGTTCTTGGTGATTTTTTTTCCTCAAAGGTGCTAAATGTGCAATAACTCTTACTGAAGTTAATGCTGCAGTACCTAGGAACTGTATTGATGCTGTCACAAACCCTAGATTTCTTAAGGGATCGGTCTCCACAATGGAATCATTGCTTCTTTCTGGCTTTGAGCAGTGGAAATAGGGACTCCCTTGTGAGATTGACTCGCGCTCTTGGCCTTGTTGAGTATTTGGTTTTATCTACATTCTGGATTGCTAAAAGGATGTAGTCTCGTGGTCGAGATTTGTGACAGTCCCTAATTTTCGGTCAAATTTGCCTCCATTTCATACAAGCACTCTTGTACATATATTTGCAAAACCAAGGATGAAGAAACTCTTATGTGAAATAAATTAATTGCGCTTTTTTTGGAGACCCTTACACCCACAGAGGCTGTATTCCGTGGCAAGTATGGACAGCATACACTGTATCTAGGCAGACCAGTATTGCTAAGCAGAACTCTTCAGATTGACAGTGCATGCTCTTCTGAACTCTGCAGCTCATGCATGTTTTTAGTTAGAGGCCCAAGTCACAACATTTATATGGCAACCCTACCTTCAGATATAATCTAATGGTTCAATGCTGGCCTGATTCTAATTCTTCTCACGTATGGGCAGCACATATTGGACATCTGCCGAGGGAAACTGTCTAGTATACACCAGTTCAAAAAGAAGAGTATCACTGTTAGTGACACTAAAATAGCACTGATGATCTGACAGATTTTAATCCTTGCAATTCTTGATTGAAGTTTTGACAAAATAAGCATGGGGAGAGCGTTTATCCATTGTTGCTAAGTTAACTTTACATAAATGATCTGCACTATTCAGAGTTTTTGGTCCTGTGTAGACATAAGAATAAATCCAAGTTAGTAGCTCTTACCTATATTTCCTTGTTTTGTAGAAGTTGTTTTTCAGCCATGTCTCTTTATGGGGCTCTACTGGAGAGAGTTGAGACTTTCCCATAGCAGAGATCAGGTCAGCACTGCTTCCAGTGAGACCCATCTGCATACCATTTCCCAAGTCTTGTCAGGGTATGGCAGAGGATGTGCTCTAACTTCTAGACCATGTTGACTTGGTCAACATTTTTCTGTCTTGAATTTGCTTATGGAGGCTATGGCATTAGCTTCTCGGTTTATTTCAAAACTGTAATAGATTCATACCAGTATTTCAATATTATGGGCCCAATTCTGGTTGGCAGCACATACGACAAAAAAAATCTGTGGGCAACACCCCAGGATTGTATGGTGGAAGTTAACATGTACATGCACACCTCCGGGTGGACCAGCTATGTCTTTATGCACAGCTTTTCTTACGTTAATTATTTCTAGTGCAGGACTATGCATGTAAATGTATTGAGTCTCAGTACTCTATGAATTCATTGTAGGGTATAAAAAGTGGAGGAAAGGTTTTTAGGTGGAAAAACCTCTAATTATAGAAATCATATGGAAAGGGCTTATTTGATGTTGTGGTTCATTCACCTCTAGCATTCAGTGCAGCATTCTTTATGACCATATAGTTGCCAGTGCCTACTCTGATCTGCTGTAACCCTCAAATGACCCATGTGATAGGACTATTCCAGTCTAGTGGATGTGTTTAAAAGTTACCTTGAAAGTCAGCCTAAATTTACTTCAATTTCATCTCCTCTCTCCTTCTGATAGCTTCTTGAATCATCCTAAAATAGCTTTGATTGCAAACCTAGTGAAAAATATTAAGAAAATATAAATAGCGAATTGATTTTTGTTCAACTTTTTGATTCATTTGTAGTCTCCCTATTGCTAGAGCTCTTTTAAGTGTCGTCCAAATCAGTTTGGACGGGTGCTATACATAAGTAATTCTATGGAATTGGTCTAAGCAGTTGCCAGATTTCTACGCTGGAATGAAACAATGTCTAAAACTAGTTGTGTGTGTTCATTTGGCATTCTTCCACGTGACCGGCTAAGACTAGTATTTACAAGCATCTCTCCATGGATCTTTAGGACAGAAAAAGGGAAAACTACCTTTATTTGTTCATGCCTTAGTGCTCTTTGCACTTTAATTACCATTGTTTCTGAAACCCTTCTCACTGCTTGCAGAGATAGTAATTAGCCAAAGAGATTAATATTAAAAAACAAAGTATAGAATTTGCATAATTTGAAACAATTGCCTGTCTCATATATCATACACAAGTCTGCAGGGTCTTATTTTAATTGTAAATATCAAAGCTCACTCTTGAAGATTAGGATAAACAAGATAAGACCACTTGCTAGAATATTTAAATTCACTCATCAGACTTGTAAGAAATGATAATTGAAGGCCAGATGGAGTTTATAGAATGAAGAAGGTGATAGAATTGGTATATTTGAGGGCAGTGCTAAATATTAAATGTCTAGAAGAGAGTTCAGTTTTCTTTTGGAACACAGTTTAAAAAACCTCCTCAAATGCTGGGTGGTAGCATGTATACCACCAAAAATGCAGACAACTGAGGGAATGCACAGCAGGAGTTACCTGCTTCCTGTCTTCAAAAGATGGTAAAGAGATTCTGTATCTCCAGAAATGGAATGGGGCAAAGCCATGAGGTGGCATAATTCACCCTTTTATAACAGGCTGTCTGGACCAATCACTGTTCCCTTTTTATATCTGCCCCATAGTTACAAATGGTACATGAGTCTCTAAAACAAAATATTACTGCTTCATAGCCAACTTTTGTTACTGTTCGCATTGTTCATAGTCAGGAGCCAGATAAAGTATGACAATAGTACTAACCAGTAATTCTGATTCCAATTGGGATGGATTGTATTTACAGAAATACAGAACGGCTGTATTTGAACAGTACAGTATCCATGAAGCCTTCTAAATTCATGAAGTGTTGCTCAGATTTTGGCCTTCATTGGTTTTAAATAATCAATAAAAGTTGAAAGGCTGCTAAGTATTTAGTTGGGAAGAAGCCAACATCTGTGTATAATCTGAAAAGAGTAGAACTTTATGGAAACATTTGATATTGTCAACACAGATTAAAAATATAATATATCTTAGGGAAATGCTAATAATCTATTTTCTTCACCTAGAATTTCAGGTGAGTCTCTAAATGGTCCGTCTTTAATTCCAAGGAAAAATGAAGTCAAAACCTTTTTTTCATGTTATTGCTGAAGATTGAATGAGATGCAGTCATTGTGCAGGTATAATTTTTGCTTTATGAAGAAAATTTTTGTTGCATTGCATACTTAATGGTAGCAGCTTTTCCTTCCTTGAGTTAGTAATGTTGGATTTTTTTAAGCTACCTCTTTCAACTAATCTTTATTTGGTACTGAATATTACATTCAAGAGATTTTAGGAAACGGGGGGGAAAAATACTTTCCATTGTCTTGTTTGTATGCTGCTGGTGATCCACTGATTAACTTGAAAGGGGGAAGAACTTATGGCTTTAATGTTTTTTACAATGAATTTTGAATAGTGAATGTAAGTACAGGGGTTATTTTGGGGTGGGGAGGAGGGTAGTTTTAGAAGGGTTGAACAGCCCTGCCTGTTATGGGTGATGCTCTGCTCTTCTGAAAACCAGGCCTTTACTGTTCTGAAACCCCTCTGTTGGGTAGAAGATTGTACTCTGGCACTGTCTTGTTTCTCCTTGCTCTTAGCCTTTCGCAAGCAGTTAATCTCATAGGACAAGTAAATGAAATTCCTGAATAGATGATCAAATTCTGCCCTCAGTTACCTTTACACAACCCCACTGATTTCAACTTCAGGCAGAATTTGGACGTTATCCTGACAGAGGAGCAGCTAACTGGATGAACTTTGTTTTTTCAAGATCATATGACCAAGTTCAGTGCCAGCATAACTCCCATGGACTTTGTGAAGTTGTATCTGCTTACACAAGAATGAAATTTGATACTACATTCAGAAGATCTTGTCAGGCTGTGGGTTAAGCAAAAAGATATCTGGTGGTGCGGGGGGTGGGTTTTTGCTTGGGCCATGTACCCAGGCAGAAGGTTTTAGATGTTTGTTTTATGCAGTGTGTGGGTATATATTTTTTTTTTTAATCCTTGATTTGGACTTCTTGAGCACTGCATGTAAAGATCTTTCAGCATAAATATGTGGATTTATTGAATTTCGAAGTTGTTCTTCTGTGATTATCCTCTGATTGCCATTTCTAGTTCACAGCTAGAAAAGCCTGGGGGTTGTGGGTGGGTTTTTTTGTTTGTTTTTAACACTAAGAAGTCACCATTTATTCAAGCCTAAAAACATTAGTTTCCCTGATGTATGTCTCTCTTAGTGGTGGCATTCACTTACACAGTGTGACTAAGTTCTGGGTCTGTCTCCTTTTAAGAAGTGTTTGGGTCCGTCTCTTTTTAAGATGCGTTTGCCACAGATGACTAAACTGTTGTAACAAATGTAAAAATATTCAGAACAGCTAATGCAGATTGTTATATTTAATGCAGATTGTTTGATAGCTGCTATAATTCACTGGAGCTCTGCAAGGTAAAACCAGCAAGTTGGTTCAAGTTTGGAACCTTTTGCAATGTGAGATTTTAAAAAAAAGAACTCCTTTAAAATTTTACAGATTTACACTCCCAAAATGGGCATGGGAAGTCTCGGTAATAACACTATTTAGCCAGAAATCAATATGGGATATGCTTTACATTCTGGGAGATGTTAATTATTTCTGGGTGACCTTGTGAGCATTTTTAAGATGTTTAATCTTTAAGATTTCATAGATGTTTGTCTGCCGTGGCACAGTAACTTTTAGGTGATTTGTAAAAACTCTGAAACCACTTCTGACTCATACAGTTCATATAAATGTCTCTGTGGCTTATTTTGTGCCTTTTCTTTCCCTAATGCAAGCTCTCTCAATAAACATAAGCTGTTCCGGAACATTGCAAGTCGATTTCATTGTACTGATTTTTACTTGCCTGATGCCCTTTTTGGTTTTTGAAGGGTGAAAAGTGACCTCTTAATAGAACAGATATTTATAACTGATTGTTCAGGAGGAAATTGACAAGGTGGAAAGCAGATCATTTTGGAATGGCAATGCCATAAAACGCCTGGGAAGCTGGGACTGTCAGTACTAATCAATATATTCCACTATATCTATCACAAATCATTTCTAACAAAAACAAACTGGAGCAAGTGGAATGTGAGAATCAATTTACTACCAGTCTCAATTGTTGCTTGATGTTGAAAGACTGGAAACGCTCTTGGGGATTTAGAACAGTAAAATGTCAGTGCTGCGGTTTTTCATATTTATATTATGGTAGTATCCACAGACACTGGTTGGGACTTGGGGTCCTGTTGTGTTGGGTGCTGCACAAACACACTAAAATACTGTCTCTGCCCTAAACAGTTCAGTCTAAAATGACACCATTTTATGAAATGCTGTGGCAGCTACTGGCAATATTTTAACACTTGTTTTCATTAGCTGAGAAAAAAGTAATGAATAGCTGAAGTGCACTTCCTGTATCATGTCAAGAGTCTCTTTTTCTTTGGCTTAGGGAAATTGGGGATCATGCTCTTCTCTAAGTACTGGGTGAGAGGTTTTTCCCTGTGATAGATCTACCACTCCATAGTAATTAAAAGTTGCTTAAAATATAAGGTTCTTTGGACATGTCTGTAAGTAAAGCATCTTTTGATTTAATTTTTTAGCTTCCCCTTAAATAGCTCCTTTTTTTACAAAGCTATGAAATCACTTCAGAGGTTAATATTTCTGATGTATACAAACTAAATAGAAAGGAGCATGTGTCCAGTACTAAGCTATGTACATAACTCTGTGATGTATGTTGCCATTTCCCTTTCTGCAAAGTGAGGCTAAGTGAAAGTGACCAGCAAGATTCCTGGTTTGTATTCCCACCTCTGGCATTGGGAAGAAGCCAGTCTGCTCTCACGTTGCTTCACTGTTTAAAATAGTCGCCTGTCTTTGCGACTATATTCTTACAGTATAAAAGAAATCTCTCAAAGCAAAGTACTTCTAAAGCTGAAGATGGTCTTCCTCTTCAACTGTTTGTAACTATTCTCTTAAAGATGACTTGAAGTGTCCATAACAACCAAATGACCAATTAATTTGGTACCTTGGTTTAGAATTACTAATCAGAAATGATCTTTTGTTTCCCATTCCTGTAGATATTACATTTGTCTCCTCTATCATAATGGTTTAATACTTTATTTTGATTTTCAGTGTAGTGTTGGTGAAAGATGTAGACTTGAAAGCTACTTAAGGTCTCTTGTCTACAGAATCAGTGCAACTAACCCCAGTATAAACTTCCACATCCTTTACCACTAATTGCCTCAATTATGCCCTGGAGGGAACAGCTGAGTTGAGAGAGTAGGCGCTTGTGTACACTTAAAACTGTTGTGCTCCTGCATTGCTTGTTCGCCGACAGGAGGGGTTCTCCTGTCAGTGTAAGTAATCCACCTCTCTGAGAGACAGTAGCTACGTCAACAGAATAACTTCCGTCGACCTACTGCTGTCTACACAGAGATTTAGGTTGTCTTAACAGTGCTGCTCAGGGATAGTTGAACTGACCTAATTTTCTAACGTAGACCAGGCTTCTGTCTGTCTTTTTTGGCAGTGGGGATTTGTCCCAGTTAGTTATCTGTGGCCAGCCATTGGTTTATCTGCACTCATACAAACCCTTACTGCTGATAAAGCCATGACTCTCACTGATGCATTCCTTTCTTGCTTGCAACGGAGTAAGATGCCCTGCCACGAACGGCAGTTTTAACATCAATGGCTGTACTAGGACAAATTCCCACTGTGGACAAGTGCCATTTAACTACTGACCCTCATGCCTTTCAGTCACCCAAGTCCAAATGAGAGATGCAATTTATGAAAGACAAAAAATGAGGGGGACAAACTATTCATGTGGAAAACTTGAAGGTATTGTGGTATTTGTTCCATACTGTGAATAACTATCTACCACCTCAGCTGCTTCATTGTCCATTTCTGACGTAAATCGTCAGTAATAAAGGTGAGGTCACCACCTCTGTGTGGAAGGTATGAGATGTTGGCACTAACATCAGTGTCATTCCTTGAAATCGGGGACACTTTGAGAGTTATACTGGACCCTCTGTGATGACGGCCAAGAGTGGTGCTAACTGTGGTGATAGTAACACGTTTCCCCATGGACTGCCAAACAGCCATCAAACCGTAACAACTTTTAGTTACATCTAACTGGGACCAGATTCAAACTGGTAAGGTAAAGGTGAAAAATCTCTCCTATTGCAGCCTCCTAGCTGGTTTTAAAAAAGTTACTTTCTGAAGTAGAATGAACTATGCTTTTCCCAGAATTGTCAGTTTGCATCTCTTTTGGTGGTTGGAGATGAGACAGTGGTGGCCAAATTATCTTTGAATTTCTGAAGGAAACAGCTACAGTCTTGACCTGCTGCTGTGAAGAACATCACTGAGTAACTCCTGAACTCTTTTTGGGGGGGAAAACACAACCTGGTACAGAAGTGACAGCAGCTCTCTCCCAGGTCATGTACATAATTCACCAAATTAAAGCACAAACTGTGTGTTTGTATCCATATTTCTCTGACAGCTGACAAAGCTCAGGTGGTTGAGCTTCGTTCTCACCATGAAGAGGAGAGGATAGATGTGGGGAGGTCTTGGAACTTCACTGTGGGCACCCCTCTCCCACTCTGTCCTAGTGTAGTGGCATTGTACGGGTTGTGTGATTATGTTGGGGGGGGAGATGTCTCCTTTGTGCAGTTTTCTCTTGTCCTAATGCACAGTACCGCTCTCCCATTGCACACTAAATTCCTTTACCAGCTTCTCCTGCATGGTATTTTGTGTGGATGCCATTCTGATTGATTCGAGAGAAGGCTGAGTGACTGCTCCATGCAGAATGTGTGGCATAATGGGATTGCTTGAGACCAGGCAAGTTTAAGAGACTGCATAAACATTAAAAATACTGCTTACTTTTATCCAAAGTGACCTTTTTGTTAAGATGGTAGCTAGCCATGGACCAAATCCCTGAGAATGTAGAGCTGGATTGCTTTCATCTGGTTCATTTCGGGATGTCCTTTGAATCACTCACAGATTGTATCTGTTCAGCATAAGCTGCACCACAGTTCAAGACCCTTAAACTTTCCACCGGCAGGATTAACAGAAGTTCCATTCATCTGCTCAACCATTGTGAGGTGGGGAGCAGCACTAGCATCCCGACCAAGCTGCTGCAGCCGTGAGTCTGGTATAGAAATGAGCGGCATGTTGATGCTTGAAGAAAGGAGCATGAATCTTGGCAGCAGATTAAGCCATTCAGTGCAGGGCACTTCGGTTGCTGCTGACCTGTCACTTGCTCTCTGGCCCCACATCTCTGCTCAAACTCATCCCATCCCTGCAGCACTGCGCTTTGTGAGGATTCCTCCAATCGCTCCTTCCTCCAGAATGGGCTCCTGGACGGTGGGAGCATTTGTCACCTCCCACATAAGCAAAAGAGTCCCAGCCTAATAGCAGTGACTTTCCCTGTGTTCTCTCTTGGCTTTTACCGTACACCTTAGCAGAGCAGGCCTCCAGAATTAAGTGAAGGCAGTATTTAAACACTAGGGAAGAAGCAGCCAAATTCTGCTTCCAGTTACACTGGTGTAAGTGAGAGCAAAACTTGGGTCAGTGTCTCTAAAATGTAAGACTCCTAATTTAATGTGCTCAGTGTGGCAGCTCTCCCTTTACCATCCCTTTACCATCCTTATTTTGATGGCTGCAGCTTGTCCCCCTTATTCTTAAGTTCTAATGTACTCTTGAGGCACCATCCTTCCCTAGCTGTGAGGATAGTTTCAACTTCTGGTTTGCATTACTATAAACTTCTGTTAACGTAGCAAACACATGGTTTTTTTCTTCTATTTGTAAACCTTCTGCAAGACACATCATAGGGTGTGTAGCTGGGCCAAAAATATACCTGCAGTGTTCACCAGTATAATAATATACCTGCAGTGTTCACCATGTAATTCACTTCCTGGCTGAGAGTTGTTGCTTAAAACAGTATGGAGTGATGTTTGTTTACCAGAGCCCTTTTCCCCTTGGGTACAACTTTCTTTCTATTTCCCTGGCATTCACTTGGGAGTGTCTGATTACCACTTACTTATATTTTTACAGTTCTTAGATCCTGAAGTGCAGTAAGTAGGGCTGAATCTCAGATTTCTATTCCTGAGGCTTACCCTTTCTGAAGCTTTAATTCCCTAATCTATACAATGGAACCCATACAGTTATCTATATCACAGGTTATGACACTGTTTGTAAAGCTATCTCGATCTAAATTATTTGTCACCCCTCGCTACCAGCATACCTGAGTATCTCCTGGTCTTCAATATGCTTATCCGCACAACAGGCCTGTGAGGTAGGTAAGACTTAATATTCTCATTTTACAGCTAGTCAACTGAGACACAGAGAGAATGTGACTTGCCCACGGTCATACAGGAAGTCTGTGAAAGATCAGGGAATTAAACCTTAAGTCTTCCAAGTCCCTGGCTAGTACCCTAACCACTGGTCTACCCTGCTCTGTTGGATGAGAAGGGTTGCAGAAAGGCAGAGTATTAGGATGTGAATTTAATGCTTTAATCCTAGTATTTTACAGAAATTGGTAGCATGAGCTGTTGGGGTGACTTGGCCCTTCCCTTGAGCACTGTGAATGTGGGGGCTAAGTTTGATCAGTTCTCAGGGTCTGGGTCGTTTAAAATTGGAGTTTGGCCCTTGCCCTCTTCCGTCATTTGAAATGTGTCTGAATTTCCACTCCTTATCCCACCCAGATCTTCTGCATGGATGGGAGGAGCCTTTCCTTTTCTTGATGTTGAATTGGCAGGCGTATTCATGTTGTCATCTTCACTTGTTAGGGGGATACAGAAAGATGAAGTCTCTTGTTCTTCTCCACCTCTTCCAGCCAAATGACACAAGCCTATTTCTGCAAATATCTAATGCTTTTTACATTTAAAAGTTTGTGCTCCAGTTTCTCCTGCTCTTTCTATTTCTCAGGAGCTCTGCAGTGAATTCTCCATTTTAACCAGCTCTGGCCCTACATATCTACCCTTGCTCCACTGCAACCTGGAGGCCGGTACAGTGCAAACGATTGAACTGTTCCCTGGGGCTTTTTGGCTGTGACGGCACAAAGCAGCCAATAAGAGAGAAGAGCCAAGCATCTTGTTATTGGGAGCAGCTTGAACGTGAATTGTCTATTGACAGAGGTTGAGGAAAACTGTTTGTTGTAGTCATCATCCACTGATGCCAGCAGATTCTTCTAAGAGACTGCTTAACTAAAATTATTACTAGATATGTGCCAACTACAGTGACTAGGATCCTGTTAGTGCACCCTCAACTATTGCAGCTGTATTTTTGAGCTGGGATTTGTAGCCATCCTGAGCACAGGAATTCTTTCAAAAATTTGTAGAAACTTCTGACTAGGTCGTCTCCCAGCCAAGCTAGGCTGCTGGGTCAATCTAGCTTTATATACCACGCCCATTAGTATAGTACATAAATTACAAATGGAACAAAGTGGAGCAAGAGGTTCAGCATTTATTTCTAGTAAAGTGTCTCATTAACTTTATTAATCCTCTACTGGAGTGTGTTGGTGGGCATTTGGCCCATTTGCTCTCTGTCTTCCTCCCCTCCTTCCCGCCCCCGCCCCGTGCAGGGGTGATGCTGGACTGGAGGGGGAGGGAAGAAGGGTTCCAGCTGCGGGTGGGGAGGAGTGCAGCAGGGTTCCAGCAACCGAGGGAGGGCCCGGCAGGGTTTGAGTAAACAAAGACAGTTGGGGAGCACCTTGGGTGAGCCCCGGGGCCCAGCCCCATGCAGTATCCCATTTTCCTTTTGGGAAATATGGTCACCCTGATTGTTCCTCTATGTCCACCTTTTTCCACCATGATCCTAACTGCTGTCTGACCTTCGAGCCCCTGCGTAACGTAGCCCTTACCTGCTTCATCTTTCCTTTGCTTCCTCCCTTCTCTGTTCAAAATGTGCAGCTAACTGGCCCCTGCTGTGTCCTTCCTTCTATTCTAGTCTGGGTTGCTTTCCAAGTCACTTCTAATGTATACCTGGAACATGCGCCTGAATCCATCTGATGCCTCCAAGTTCAAAGCTAAGTCTATCCTACAGACCTCTATTGGTATAATTACGTCACTCAGGTGTGAAAAATCCATGTCCCTGAGTGATGCAATTATACTGAGCTAAGCCCCCCTGTAGACAGTGCTCTGTCGATAGGAGGGCATCTCCCGTTGACACAGCTATTGCTTCTCTTCGAGGTGGATTAACTACGCCGATGGGAAAAGCTCTTCCGTTGGTGTAATATTGTCTTCACTGAAGCTCTACTGGGCCACCGCTGCACCATTTTAAGTGTCGACCTGCCCCAAGTCCTCTCCTCAAAGCACTGTTAAATCATGGGAGGAAATCTATACGAAATCATGAATTCTAAGCCCCTTCAGTCACAGGGTTGGGTTTGCTTCCCATGCCCTGTTCAGGGTTGTTATCTGCTAAGCATCTCCATGCCATTCACAAATTTAGCATCCCTGTCACACCTACCCCCGGCTCTACTGAATTCTCATTCATCAAGCTGGGTCCCAGCCAGGGATAGCAGTTGCTCTCCCTACCTAGAGGGAACTGTTGTGGTGCTTAGTATGTAGACAGTCTCTTTGCCTCCATTCTCACTGTTTCCCCCAACTAGCTCAGCGCAGGAAAGGAGCAGTTAAAAGGAACAAATGCCATCAGCAGGAATAGGTGATCAGCATGCAGGGACAGAAGGTCAGAGGCCTTGGTATTACCCAATGAGTTCCCAGGCACCAGCCCCGCAGTAAAACCCCAGATTCTCAGCTGGCATCCAGTATCCCTCACCCAGCATCCTGTACCCCAGACAAATCCCAGTTATCTGCTTGCTTGTCTCTCAAGAACTCTCCAGACACTCCAGCATCTACACTCCTAGCCTGGTAATCTCAGGCACCCTTCAGTACCTAGCTAGTTAGCACCCGTAGACACTCACCCACCTACCCCAGCCATCACTTTCAAAGTTTGTGCAGTTCCATGACTTACCCCGTCACAGTTGGAGGTAGGGTATATTGACTATAAACTGAAATCTCTAGATATGCAAACTCACTTATTACATAATTTGCATGAAAAGTTAGCAATGGAGCTCCATGAAACTTGGCAGGCATGTCTGTTCATATCTATACATTGTCAAGTTAGGTTGCAAGCTATTCAGGAAAGGAGTCTTATTGGTAAATTGCCTGTGCACTAGATGATTAATAATCCACTATAATAAACTTTACCATAAAAAGCCTCGCTTAGTTGCAGAAAACCCAATGCCTCTCAATGCACGTGAACCTAGACAAATATCTTTGTGCCTGCCTGAAGCAGTGGGATTGGGGCTGCACGTCATGTGGGGGAGGGGAGTGCTGCCGCCATGTGCCAGGAGGAGGAGTACCAGCCCCGAAGGCGGCCCCACGTCAGCTGTGTGCAGAAGTGCATAAAGTGCAAGGAGGCCTCTCCTATGTTAGTTATTCGTGTTGGAAATGCCTTTTGCAAGGCTTGTTTTAGAGAGTATTTTGTTCACAAGTTCCATGCGATGCTTGGGAAGAAAAATGCCATTTACCCAGGAGAGAAGGTTCTTCTTGCGTTACTGGGTGGACCTGCTTCCAGCTCAATGCTTCAACAAGTCCAAGACGGGCTGAGTCGGGAGAGAGCCAAAAAACTGCACTTTATGCTGCGCATCATCTACGTTGATGGTAACCCAGCAACCTGCCCGGCTCCCAACCCATTCTGTGCATGTAGTTTTGGGCCAGCCTACAGCCAGGACCCTCTGGAATCTGCTGACGCTGTCCAGCATTAAGAGAGTCTGGTTTTGGACAGCGAACCAAAAAAGACCTATGATTCAATTACTCTCCAAAGCCGATATTAACTAGCACACATCAAGTGCCAGTTAACATCTGCCACACATCTCTGCTCTTGCTCTTATTCCTTTGGGGCAATAGCCTTTGACATAGCCTACAAAAGGAAATCATGACAAAATCCTGCTTTAAGCAATTGCATGTGTGGTTTTCCATTACACTGAAATGTGTAGGGTGCAAACATGCCACATCACAACTAGTTGAGACCATCAGTTGGGCTTCTTGCTTGTGTCTGCTTAACCCTCTTGCTCGTCCTTGAATGTTTGCAATAGCCAGGAGGAGAGATGAGCTACCAATGGTAATTCCCTCATGATTAAGAGCAGAACACTCCATTTAACTCTTCTTCTGTATTCTGTTGCAGTCATTTAAAAGATCATTTAGTTTTTTCTTAAACACATGGCAGAAACATTAATAGCCAGCAGAAATGGTTACAAGCAGATTGTCTATAAAACTACTATCGTGGGCTACCTGAGATTGTGTTCCAGTAAGAGCTGATAAATTTGTTCTGGACAACATTTTGATAGGATACTTTGTATTGCCAACTGCAAGTGCTCAAGAATCATGAGATGGTGAAAAAGAAATGGAGGGGGAGGGGATGTCAATTTGCTTTCTAGTTTTTTGAGCTTTTAGAATTCATGTTTTCAAGTTCGTCTCTGCAACTGAGGGTACGTCTACACAGCAATGTAAGCCTAAAGTTGGTGGGACTCAAGTCATCTGATTGAGGAACCCTGGGCTTGAGTGTCTACATTGCATTTTAACCCTAGATTACTAATTTTCTGACCTGTGCTTGAACCTATGGCTCAGCATCTACACTGCTGTGCACAGATCCAAGTCAAAGTAAACATATCCCAGAGTGCCTGGCGACACTCTAGCCCTAGGAATGGGGCTCACTGTGGGAAAACTCTACTCCTCACCCTGTTTCCTAACTGTGGCGGGGCTATTGATGCCCATAAGGAGCACATGAGTACATAAACTGCATGATCAGCTCCCTGAGTGGCTGTCTCAGTAGAACGACAGCAGTTTTGAGAGGGCCTTATACTGAACTATCATCTCATCTGAGAATTGGGTTCCCCACCTCTAGGCTGAGTCCCATGGCAGGACAATGCCCCTGGGCACCTGCTCTGAGGATAACTAGGACACCAGTCTCCAGGACTGTTAAATGATTGCCATGAAACTTTGCAATTCTGAATTTTTAAACTGGGCTGTTCAATGAAGGTGCTCTTGTTTGGTTCGTTTTTTATCTATCTTTATCTGTTTGTTTTTAAGTTTGACATAAAATGAAGGTATCACAGAAAACACACACACACCCGAAGTCTGGCTGGTGCCAGCTGCAGAGGGTGAAATGCATCACCCAGGGCTTGGGGTGTAGTGTGCTCCAGCACCCCTGGGATCCCTTATCCCTGCCCTTGTCGCACGTCAGGAACCAGGGATATGGGATCCCACCCTGGGAGGCTGTGGAGAAGTTTTGGAGCTGCCTGTCACTTAGTGCCCTCACAGTGCAGGGTGCCTGGGTGCCTCGCACATGCAGCCCCAGGGAGGGAGGGGGGCTGACAGCAAGGGGCGGCGGGTAAAGCGGGACCAAGCAGCTGCCCTGCAGGGAGGGGATGCAGCAGAGCTTCCAGTTCAGCAAGGCTTGGGGGATGGATGCTCCTGCCTGTCAGCTTTTGCTCCCTGCTCCAGGCAAGCTCTGCACATAGGGTTACAGTACAGCCAGGTTTTTTGGGACATGCACTTTTTTTTTTTTTTTGGTCCTCTGATTTCTGTCTGGGCAGATTTTTGAAATATGAACAAATGTCCGTCACCCTTCCTTGCTCGTCCTTTTTCCGGCATCAATTCTGGTAGAACTGCAATTCCCGGTGTGCCTTAACAACAGTGTGCCACCCTTACTTCTGTACTGCTGCTGCTGGGGGCTGTTGCCTTCAGAGCGGAGTACTGGAGCATGGTGACTGCTAGCTCTGAAGGCAGCACCACTCCCGGGAGCAGCGCAGAAGGAAGAGTGGCATCATACTGACTGTTGAATCGCTGAATGGGATCCTGCTTGTACAGTACAACTTCAGGCACACCTCTTGCAAAGACTTTCACAGCTACTTGATGAGCCATCAACCACATCTGAGAAAGAGACGCTCTACAGAGAAATATGCATGGACACGAGAAAAAGTGCAGTAGGAAAGGGCTGACTGCATGTGAAAAGGTACATTTAAATTTGATTTACATTTATTTTTGGGGCCATTATACTTGTTATTTATAAATGTTAGATATTAAAAGTGGAAAGAAACTGTACAGTAGTAGAAACTGTGTCCCATCCCATCCACCCCAGCTTCCTCTCCTCCTGGCAGTGTCCTCTATATGGGAACTTGAAATATGGTAACCCTACCCAGCAGTGAGGAGGAGCTGGGTGAGAGCTGCCACTGCCACCAGAGGAGCAGGAACATGCAGCATGCTCAGCCAGGCAGCAATGGCACTTCCAGCCACTGTGCTTGCTGCCTGTAGTGCTGCTCCTCTGCTTCTGGAAACTCTGGGATACATTTGGAGGATTTCCAGGACCTGAGTTAAGCTGGGTCTGCAGCCACACAGGAAAGCAACAGGGCTCAGACCCTATGTCCCAGCTTAACACAGGCTCAGACCCTCCAGCTCTGCAGAGTCCTAGGACCCTGGGTCTGAGCCCTAGGTTAGTACAATGGGTGTGTGGATGCAATTGGAGGTTAGGCTTGATCCTGGGCTTACATTGCTGTAGCCATATCCTATGAGGCTTTTATAAAAAAAAGAAAACTGAGGTTCTCATATAATCACTTGATTTCAACACCTGGGGCTATAAGACAAACACCAAATATGAGCACTGGCAACGCATTGTAACCTGCAAGCAAAAGCCAAGTTACTGTAGGAAGAAGTCTTGGCGGCTGGTGAGGAGGTTGCCTTCCCTCTACATGGGGACTGGGCCTATAGGGAAGTAATACTAAGCACTACCAAAATGCACTTCTAGTGTGAAAAGTAACTGTAAAAACAGCCTTGTGGGCCTTCCAGCGCAGTGCTGGGGCTGGGCTTTTATACACATCGAGCCTGGCCACGTGCTCTGGACTGATCCTGTGCAGCTGAAGCAAGTTTGCCATCCTCCAAAAGTTCAAAAATGATGAGCTGCCCCCACCCCAGATCGTAACATTTTGAAAGCCTGTATAGTATTTTGGCCTGTCTTTGACAGGTAGATTTCCCCCTGCCCCCGCTCAATAGACGATATTACCTCACCCACCTCGTCTCTCTAACACTCCGGGGGTGGCAGTTATGCTGTTGCCAGCTCCCCCGCCTGTACGGAGTGAGGAGGTTCTGGCCCTGCTGCAGGAGCTCTCGCAGCTGCTGATGGAGCAGAGCTGCCTCCATCTCTCCAAACCCCAACAGACTAATTCAGTGGTTCTCAAATGTTTTTTTTTTTTTTTTTGCAGACCACTTGAAAATTGTTGAAGGTCTCACTGTGCCACTTAATGATCTTTCTGAATGTTGTTTGTATCATTAGCTAACTATTGTAAAACGCATTGGATAGAAGCACTATGTAAAAAAAATAATTAATATTTTTTGATCTATAAATAAAAGCACACAATTCATTTTAATATCAGTAGTCTTATCTTTCTAATGTGGTGGATGTGCCCTCTGTCCCCTGCTGCAGTAGCCCCTGAACTGGGGCTGGGAAGGAGGCCGTTTCTCCCTGGCAGCCGCAGCCCTGCAGCTGGGGAAAGTCATCTCTTTCTCTGCCCACCACAACCCTGCATGTCCCAAACTCCCCTCACCCCCTCTTCTCACTCCACTGCCCCCTTCCACCTACCCTCTATTCCCTCCAAGCCACCACCTCACCTTACATGCGTGTCTTCTCCAGAGTTCAGGCACCTAATTAGTGGAGCCACGCCTGCACAGCTCCACTGATTAGATGGGAGGCCCTTCAGCCTTTCGTGTGCAGCCACCCAGGCGCGCACCTTAAAGGAACTATCCACTGACCATCTGAATAGAGCTCGTGGACCACTGGTGGTCCATGGACTGCAGTTTGAGAACCTCTGGTCTAATTAATTAGTTCTGGATTGCCCCCACAGCCCCACTATTCATTTCACACACCCAGCCCCGCATCTGCCTGCTCCTCCAGCCCTCATATCTACTCTTTCTGAAGCTCCAAGGGCACTGCACCCCCTCTCTCAAGAAGGTACGGGCAGCTGGAGTGGAGTTCTCTCCCTTCCCAAGCCTGGTGTTGGGAAGAAGCATGGTTAGAGCACTGACCTGCTGTGGGAGGTCCAGGTTCAATCCCCAGTTCTGCCACAGCCTTCCCGTGTGTGAGCCTGAGTGAGTCACTACACCTCTTTGTGCTTCAGTTCCCCATCTGTGACATGGGGATGATGGCTCTGCCTAGTTCAGAGTGGTAGGGAGAGGATGAATACATCACACGCAGTGCTCAAATACTAGGGTGTTGAGAGCCAAGTAAGTACCGTAGCTAGGGTTACCACCTTTGAAATGCAAAAAACCTGGCAGCTGCCCAGCCCCAAGGCAAGCCCGCTGCAACCCCAATCACAAGGCAACTCTGCAAACCTTCCCCGTTTCAGCACATGTGGTGCATTCAGAGGTGGATTAAGCTTATGCGGGGCCCTGGGCAAGAGCAAGTGGGAGCCCCTCCCTTCTGCTTGTAGTCTCCCCCATCCCCCCCCCCCCGCCACACTCCTGCCAGGGAGTGGTGCCAGGGGGCTTGCACTGCTCCTCTTCCCAGTGCTTCTGCCCATTGTTCACAGGAGGGGGCAGTGGAGACACTCTAAGCTGCTGGGATCTTTTGGCTCCTCTTTCCCTCCTGAAATCATGCTGCCACTGTTCCTTCCCCCCGCCCCCTCTCAGCCTAGGGTTGCCAGTTTTGGTTGGATGCATAGGTGCCGACTCCATGACCCCCCCCCCCGTCACCATCCTGCCTCCGCCTCCTCCGAGCATGCCACATGCCTGCTTTTCCCCGGCTCCCATGCTTGCCACTATAAAACAGTTGTTTTGACAGCAAACACTGGAGAGGGAGACGGCTGGAACGTGATGCACTCGGAAGAGCGAGGTCTGGGCTGCGTATAAGAGGATTTGTCTGAAGTAGTCTAATTTAGGGCATAGAGAGGGGAGGAGTTGAAGGCGGGGATTTGTGGAAGGTCTGCAATGGAGGTGGGGGGCGGGGCCAGGAGCACCCACCAGTGCTGGGGAAAGTTGGTGCCTATGGTTGGGTGTATTCCTAGAGGTTTCATCACATGACAAAATCTTTAATTCCTAGAGATTCCAGGCCAATCCTGGAAGATTGGCAACCCTAGATCATTCCCTGAGGGGAGGGGGAGGGAGAGCTCTATCAGCTTCCTTCAGCAATTCTGATTGGCTGCTCTCCTCCAGGAGACAGGGCAGTGGGGCAGGCTGCCAGTCAGAGAAGGGTTCTCCCCTCCCCAGGCAAGGTTGACACTTGAGTGAGGGGCTTCAGCTTCTCCCTTCGGTGGGTGACCAGCTCCAGCTGGGGTGGCCACTCTGTGCCCTGCGGTCAGCAAAGGGTGCCGGTGGGGAGGGAGTGCTGGTGACGGCACCCTCCAGTGACAACATCATGCAGAGCCCAATCTGAACAAGGCCCCAAGTGGCCATGGGCTCCCCGGTAAGGGGAAAAGTGGGGGAAGAAAGGAGGCTGTGGACAGGAAATAGATGGGGGTAGGGGGGAGGCATATTTCAATGCGGCAGCTGTATGTGACTTGATGCTGTCACAATGAATTAGCAGCACTCACACAAAGCCTTCCTCCTCTCGCCTCTAAACTCTCCCAGGGCACTAAACATCACTTGTGACCAAATCTGGGAGGGGGGGGGGATGTTAGAGAAAGAAAAAATAAAATGCACAGAACTTTTTGCCCCAAATAAACTGATCAAGTGCAGGTCTTGTCCCACAGCACCCTGCATGAAAAATGGGTTGAGCAGCAGTTGGTCATTGCTAGAGACAGCTACTCTGCACAGTATTTCAAAGGATCCCTAACTCCACCTGCTAACCCCACACAAGGGTCTCTTTATCCTCCTTGTTGCTAGATGTCGTGAAGGCCAAAAGCATAACAAGGTTCAAAAAAGAATGAAATAAGTTATTGGACAATGGGTCCATCAAAGGCTATTACCCAAGATGCTCAGGGACACAACTCCGTGCTCTGTAGTCTCTAAACCTCTGACTGCCAGAAGTTGGGAGTGGAGGACAAGGGATGGATCACTCGATAACTGCCCTGATCTGTTCATTCCCTTTGAAGCACTTTCCTCTGGCCCCTGTCAGAAGACAGGATACGGGGCTAAATGGACCATTGCTCTGACCCGATATGGCCTTTTTTATTTTCATATGTGGAAGTTGATGCAACCACAAAATGGCAAGAGAGTACCAATGACCAACATTGCTTGGTGGCATGCTGGTGAGCTGTGCTTTCAGGAGATGTTAATATGGAAGGTTCCATGGACAAGCAAACTAACTCACTAAGGCTGAAAAAGCTGGGACAGTTGGCATTTTTCTGTAGTCTATTTGCAGCTGGAGGTCTTGGCCTAACCTGCTTAGACTGTGGTAACCCTGATATTGCAACACCGTTGGTGTCCCCATTGCTGATCATTTAGCTGTGCTAGGGCTTATTTTCGATCCAGTATGTACCTGTTTAGAGTCAGACTGACTGGATGTTTTACTCCAGTAAGAGGAACTTCATTGCTTACTTCCAGCCATCCTGAACTAAACTGTTTCAAAACAAAGCTCCAGCTCTCTGTCTGTCTTGCTGTCTTAGGGGATATTGGTATGACGTTAAGAAAGGGAAAATTTAGGCTGAATATGTGGCAAAACATCGTGACAGCGAGATCCTTTCTATTATGGAATCCCAAAGGGAAGGGTGGAAGCTTCATTGCTTGGGGTATTTAAAAAGGGGCACGGCCCCAGAGAATATTGTAGGGCACAGTCTTGCAGTGTCCAAGGGGAAGTGGATTAGATGTGATATAAAAGGTCTCTTCCATCTGAAACATCTCAAATTCTTATAAGTCTTGCTCCAGTTTGAGGCCTAGTACTCTGGGAACTCCCGTAGTTAAACTTAGTTTTCCCCATTGCCTAAATAAAGTTCTGGTGTTACCCACGCTCAGCAACTGGCCCCTGCCTGCTCAGAATTCATGTGGCCCTGACTGATACTGCTTTCTAATGGAATCTGAACTGAAGCCCCAGGACTCCTCCCCATCCCAAGAGTGTGATCCTTGCAGATAATTCACTCAAAGAGCTACAGTTAGTGCTGAGCTGACTTTCTACTTAGAAACAAAGTTTAAGTATTTCCCAGAAAGGGTACTTACGAGGAGTCTTCTGCATGCTGCTGCCTCACTCCCTTGTTAGGTGTTTGAGAAAACCATTTGTTAAAATAGCCAAACAAATGAATTGATTTCCCTGTTCCCTCGCCATTTCTCTCTGATGCCCGAATCTCCTGGGACAGACTTGCTCATAATCTTGGGGAAAGTACTTTTGTGGGGGGTTTTTTTATGTTATGTACCCTGCTGCTTTGATCAGTCCAGGTGCCTTTGTGGTCTGGTTCTCTTCCCCTCCTCCCTGAGTGTTTTCTCCCTCTCCAATTTTATTTTCATCTACAAATGGGATGAGGGTTGAAGCCACCATAGGGAGGCTAGCTTGGAGCTCAGGTGTGCTTTCTTTAGTTTAGCTGGTCAAAAAAGCCTCTGGAAATCCTGAGTCCTGAACTTGGCTTGGGTATCAAGGTTCACTGCTTGAAGACGGATGGAGACTGTGAGAAGCTGTTGTACAGCCAGCCCAGAAGTGCTCATTGGGGGTCCCTGGACTATATTCGCTTCCATTTCTCTGTTCTCTTCCCACTCTCTCTACAGAGCTCTCTTTCTTTCCCTTCTTCACCCCACTATTGCTATTTTTCTCTACTCTCCCACACCCCTCTTATTCTCTCCCTCCCTCCCGCAAGTATTTTGTAATCACAGGTTGATGTGTTGCCTTTTGACCTGCTGATCCTGACTTGGGGCCAGGTACAAGTAAGCAGGGCTGGGCACCTGGTGCCATTGCCGCCTTGCTGCTTCTGGCCAAACCTGACACTTTCACTTTCTAGGCGGAGCTGCCGACACTCCTTGCACTTACATGACTTCTGCCGCCTCTGTCAGAGGCTTTCCCTTTGCTGTACACAGGTTTTCCTGGCTGTCCTTCAGCAGCACTGTGATTCCAAAATAGGCATGTCAAAATCCACTGGAATCCCCCGTGGCCAGTACGCTGCAGTCTGCTATTGGCTACTGGGGTCAGCTCTTGAACTGCCCCTGGTTGGTTTGTTCTCCATTGGAATTAACTGAAGTTAAGCAAATAAAGCAGCAAAACCTATTGGTTAGAGCAGGGGTCTAGGAGTTGGGAATTCCTGCATTCTGATCCTAGCTTTAACACTTGCTGAAGCAAGTCGCATCTCCTTTCTCCATCTGGTTACCCCCATCTGTAAAAGGAGGATAATAATCCTAATGATTTATTATTGGCACTGCAGTAGCACCCAGAGGCTGCCAAAGAAAGGTCAGGCCCCCACTGTGCGAGGTGCTGTGCATGCATATGACAAAAAGATGGTCCTTGGCCCAAATTGCTTCTACTGGCCTCCCTCATGGGACGGGGGGAGGTGAGACTTAAATTCCTCTTTGTGAAGTGCTTTTGAACCGTAAAGTGCTGCGTGTTACTGTTTAATGTGCAATGACTGGGACCAGATTCCTCGATGCCTGTTTGTCCAATAGCTGCTATAGGGCCAGACAGCTGGTGGGCATGGGAAAATGAGAAGCTGAAACCCACCACAGACGTATATGGCTTGTGGGTGTATGAGGTGAAGAAAAATGACTCAGGCTTCCTCATACCTTCCTGGATTTGAAATCTCTAGCTAGGGACAATGAGGATGGGAAGGGGAAATAAAGACCTACTTTTTAACTCAGTCTGAATATTTAAAATGCTCCTTACCCTTCCTCTGCCAGTGTGTCCTGCCCCGCCTCTCCTTACATCTTCTTCCATTCTATTCCTGGTCCCTGCTGTGCCCTCCTTAGCCCACTGTTCCACACTCACACACTCTGCGCCTTAAATCTGACTTCTCCTGGCAAGCTCCTTTGGGCCATCCCTTTAAAGAACGGCCCCAAAAGGAATAGGATAGTGTGTGGTGGGAAGGTTGGGAGGCTAATGCTTTAAATAACTGGATAATAGAAAATACACTGGGAGATCCGGAGGCAGGCGTGAGTTTTAGACTACCAGCTCCTGGAGGCAGGGACCACATTATCTGTTGGGTCTTGTATAGTGCCAAGCACATTATCATCATTTGACTAATAATGAATAATCATAATAATTAATAAATGTATTGTGGTGGTGTCAGGACTAGAGCCCCATTGTGTTTGGCACTGTACAAATAACAACACAGAAAAGAGGGCTTGGAGAACACAGAGTGGAGAAGGTCCAGACCCTCAAAGGCGTTTGGGGTTTAAACTTCCACAGAAATCAGTGGACTTTTAGGAGCCTAAATACCTTTGTGGATCTGGGCCAAAATAACTATTTTGCTAAACAGTGGGCCCATTCTTCCTAACCAGGGACAGGTTGCCCCATGGACGCATGTCTCTTCAGAGCTGTGCCACTCTCCCCCAGGATGACGTACTCTTTTTTTTAAAAGCCACCAACTCTTATCAGATCGATAAGGCCCAATCAATGGTCTTCCCTTCTAACGACATGTTGGGTTTGTTATCTGGGCAGCTGGCAGCTAACAAGAGGCAGCTTTATATCTGTTTATTGTAAAGAAGGCGAAGCAAACTGCAGGCTGGGGACAGGCGGTGGGATGTTTCCTGTCAATACAGCAGGAGAGAGAAAGGAAATATAAGGAGCAGAGGCCGTGGACTGCAACCCAAATGAGTGATCTGAATGTAAACATAGCAGTACAGCTACAGAAGGAAAGTGGGTGGATTGACCTCAACAAGGGAGTGTTTCTCTGTGTTTTGAAAGGGTTTATAAATGATCTAGTTAAGAGTTAGAAAACAGGGAAGTGTTTGTGGCAATCAGAAAATAATGCTGGGCAAGAGAGCTCTGAATCCCCAACCGAGTCTGAAAGGTGCTTCGAATTCAGACCAAAGGCAAAGCAGTGTTTGGGATATTTTATATATGTAAATATGTTAAGAATCATCATTTTAAAATAATAATAATAAAACCAGAGCTTGAAAAAAATAATTGGACATATTTTTTCCTAGTAAGTTGAAACACATTGTAACACAAAACGGAAAAAACAAGCAAACCTCCCAGCTTGTCTCCTCTCTTCTCCATCCACAGAGGAATTAGGTGGCCTTGGGTTTGCAAGGCAAGGAAGGCTGCAGACCAAAAGCTGGAAGTGGTTCTGAAACACCCAGAGCCAAGCAAGAGAATAAAATTTAAATTTTGGAGCACAAGGAAGAACATCCTACCATGAAACCATTCACAGAAGAAGATGTGGAATTTTATATCCAGAATAAGGTAAGTCTTTGCAGGTATGTCTCTTCTCTGTCTCCACAAGTAGGGATGATCTTGGAAAGTTCAGAATTCAAGGGTTGGATGCTTGTCTGACTCTTGAGTCTTGGGATAAAAAGAAGCTTAAGTATCATGATAATAATATTTCTAGTGACATTTCCAATGCTTCCCTGTCAGAACCTTAGCAAAGGGTTTGGTTTGGTGGCCTCTTAGCTTTTCCCTACATGGTCATCCTGTCCCACTCAAAAACCAGTTTGTGTTTTGGGCTCTATCTTCCAAATTTGGAATTTCAAATGTGGTCACAGCTGGAGTTTTGTGTTGAGACCTAGGAGAGATTCTGGGGCTCATCTTTATCCAGCCAAAAGCCCAGATTTGATAGAAGCAGGGCCAAAAATATAGCAGCAAGGTTATCTCTAAGAAAGATAATGCATGTGTTCAATAATTAGGGGAGAGGTGGATAATGCTAGAACTCACTGAATCTTTTTCCTAAACTTCGGATGCTTATCTAAACAAGCCATCTAATCTTTTTAAGAGAGCTAGGCAGGAACCAGGTTTCAATTTCATGGGAAATGCTCCGATTTTGAATTTTTTTTCTGTTCTGAAATGGACCAAACCCCCAAAATTGAAATTGCCTGCACAATGAGAAATTATTTCAGGTCAATCAAAATGTTTTGTTCCAATTCAACTTATATTATATACCCAAATTCAACAAAAAGTCATATTAAACAGAAAAGCGAGGCTTCTGTTTCAAAAAGGTGGAAATGTTTTGCCCTTATCAGAACTCTGTTCATTTTTTTCTAAACTAAGGATTACTGACATCAACATGTTTTTGCAAAATGTTTTACTTTTGACAAATTGGTATTTTTCCAATGGAAAAATGTTCCATCCAAAAATTTGCAGCCAACTCTTGTCAATTAGTACTTCTCACTGTAAAGATTTCTGTTGCAGGGTGACATAGGAGCCGGAGGGCATGGTTGTGCTTAGAGAGATTTGTGGTAGTGTACTGCCTCATATGCAGGGATACCAACCACCAGAGGTAGCATTTAAATGAGGCCCAGAGAATTTTAGGTTCCACCAGAAGCTTCTCATCCCACAGAGAGTGACTTCTTTCCAGCAGCCTCCTAAGTGAGAAAGACAAGGTTTCAGTTATTAATCACTATTATTATGTATTAAATTATGTCCCTTCACAGTCTGTTTGTTAAAACTTATAATCATTCAATGAGCCAGCACAGATACCATGTAATAATTTATGCATGTTAACTTAAATGGCTTTTTACAACTGGATCTATTAAATGTATAGATTCTTCTATCCACTCCTCGGTCATTGATCTTCCTCCCGGGGTGGGGAGGGGGGGCGAGGGCAGGAGCCAGCCACCAGCCTGCCTGCAAGCTACTGCCTGCTTTTTTTTCTGAATCAGTGTTGTTAACCCACTCCTGTAGCAAAGAAAAAAATCCAAATATGTATTGGATGGAGATGGAGGGATGAATTAGACCCAATCCTAACTCAGTTCCAGATCCCAAACCAAACCCGTTTTTGATATCCAAAATATTAATACATTGGTGTTCAGTTTTTAATATTTGCTTTGACACTACCGAAGCTGAGATCTGGAAAGGGAAACACCAGTATATGGCGAAAGAGGCTGTTGAGTGCAGTGTTTATAACTGTGACAGGAAGTGGCAAACATCAGAGATCACACGGGAAAGCCGCTTCTCCCAAGACCTCCATCCTGTTTCTGCAGACCTAAGAGATTCTGGGGCCCGAGGTTCATCTATTACTAGATATAGTAGATAACCACCATGGCACTGGTGAGTTTTCAGACACACAGTACTCTAACGAAGAGTGACTCAGTGGCAGCTAAGGTGTAGAGGTCAGAGGAGGTGACTGAGAGAGTAGACCTGGCTTTTATTCTTGTTTCTTCCAGTGACTTACTGTGTGGCCTAAGGGGAAGTCACTTCCGCTCGCTGAGCTTCAGTGCTGTTATTTCAAAATGTTGTGATTTCAAATCTGCAAATCGTTTGGTTGGAATTTTTGGCTGCAGGTTCTGGTTGGTTTCATTTTCTCCCAATTAGTTCGGCTAACGCGGGCTGTTGAGTTTCTGCTGGGTGTCTTCCTAACTGTTTCTATCCTCCTCCTATAAGATCAGGCACCGGGATGAAGGGAAGTGCAGTGAATAGTCCTCACCCATCATCCTGCATAATGATCCCTGGGTGGAGGAGTAATTAGGTATATGTTAATTAACTTACTTAGTAGTAGCAATGAACTAGCCTCAGAACGGTTCGGTGTGGATAAGCCTGCATTCCATAGTGACAAATGTGTGAGGATCATGTGTGGAATATGCCAGTGTCCTTCACCAGGCATGGTCTTGTATTTCCTTCTGTTAAACCCTGAATAATTGACTCTGGCCTGTATCTTGTATCATCCCTGTATGACCCTTGCACTTGTGCTGGTGTGGGATGGTTCATATTGGTTCGTATTTATCTGGTTTGCCCATCCTGCACCTCAGTTCGTCCTCTACCTCCTCTGTTTCACTGAAACTGGCGATAATCAATATTTTGGCTGATAGTGCTTGACTGGAGGGAGAGTACAGCAAGGCATGAACTTCCCGTTACAGCTTGTGGTTGTGGTTACCGCTGAGATCAGCACAGAGGAGAAACTTCAGCACCCTTTGAGAATGGAATTATTCCTATGCTTCACACATGCCAAGTTCAGACCAGTCAGCTGAGCTGTGTCAGCCTATGCCAGGAATGAATTTGAGTCAGTGTTTTCTGTCACAGCATCAGTGGGCTTGACCCAGCAGAGAATACTTGAGCCATGCCAGCTCCTAGGAGACTGCAGTTCCTGGATCAGTGACTGGCTAGCCTACACAAAGGAAAAGCTGGGTAGTCTTAGGTCAAAACCAAAATTGGCCAAATAGAAAAATTCCAAGATAATAAATTCTCTGCCTACCCTTCCATACTCTAATACATTGCTGAATGGCCTTATCTACTTTAGAACCTCCAGCCACAGCTCCATTATCACCAGATGGAGTAAGCTGGCAATTATCAAGAGGAGAACCCTAAACCTTTATTGCCCAGAGTTCTGTACTCACACACATGTGTGCACACAGGCGCACACACATTTCAAGATGCCCCAGGTTCAGGTGATCTCTTGGCTGGAGATAGAGATTGTCTGCAGTCAGTCATGATGTAAAGTTACTTGCTTGATGCCTACAGGTGGAGCGGCGACACCACGTGGTGTCTAAGACAGTGGATGAGGTGCAGAAGATCATCCAACAGCTGACCTCAGAAATCAGCTACAGGGACACTCGATTTCAGGCCATCTCCAACTCTGGTGTGCACAACGAGAATTTTAGGGTAAGGGTGAAAGGTTTAGTGTACAGTCTGGTGAGCTGCATGCAATGAGTTGGTGGTTCACCCCTGTTCATAGTGGGCAAGTGTCCCTATCACAAACAAATACCATAGTTGGCACATTGTCATCTTTGCTGGCAGTCTCAGCAGAGAAGCCACAGTCTGAAGGGACTGTGGAGACTGAATTCCCTTGTTACTGCTACAGGAGGATCTGGCAAGGCAAGTTTAAGGAGTTGGGTAGTTTGCTTTGCTACTGCTGCCGTGTGTAACATGGATAGCCAAAGGACTTCTGTCACCAGGGGAGGTCTCAGAGATTTTACTCATAAGCTGGAATTTCTCCATTTTCATCATGATGATGTAAGTTTGATGGTGTTGTGACAAAGTTCCTCCTCTACCATGGTGGGTCCTGCGCTTATTGGCAGATTTGCTCACCTCAGTGATCCTCCCCACAGTCTGGATCAACTCCTCCTGTGTCTGATCAGGAGTTGGGAGGTTTCGGGGGAACCCGGCCCCACCCTCTACTCCGGGTTCCAGCCCAGGGCCCTGTGGATTGCAGCTGTCTATAGTGCCTCTTGTAACAGCTGCATGACAGCTACAACTTCCTGGGCTACTTCCCCATGGCCTCCTCCAAACACCTTCTTTATCCTCACTACTGGACCTTTCTCCTGGTGTCTGATAATGTTTGTACTCCTTAATCCTCCAGCAGCACACCCTCTCATTCTCAGCTCCTTGTGCCTCTTGCTCCCAGCTGCTCGCACGCACTTCCTCTCCTCTGGCTCCCCCTCCCTGACTGGAGTGAGCTCCTTTTTAAACCCAGGTGCCCTGATTAGCCTGCCTTGATTGGCTGCAGGTGTTCTAATCAGCCTGTCTGTGTTAATTGGTTCTAGCAGGTTCCTGATCACTCTAGTGCAGCCCTGCTCTGGTCACTCAGTGAACAGAAAACTACTCACCCAGTGACCAATATATTTGCCATCTACCAGACTCCTGTACCCCACTGGCCTGGGTCTGTCACATTGGGAAAAATGAAACTTCCCCCTGGATTAGACTGTCAGATACCCACCAAAATAATAATGTTCACTCTCAACTCTGCCAGTGTGAAGACTGGTTATTTCACGTGGCTCTTTAAATCAAAAATATATCAGTTTAATAATGAAAGAATAATAATAAATTTGAACAGACCCTTTCATCGCAAGAGCATTATGTTACTATAGTTATATATTATAGACCCCATTACTGAAATGCAGCCACTTCTAGGGTGGAACAAAGCAACTGAGTAAAAGCACAGAGCAATCTTTGCAATAGTTTGGGGCAGAAAGTGAAAAAAAAATACTGTATGTAATTGAAGCTTCAGTGGGCATTTGGGGAAGCAGAACATTATTACCTGAGTTGGAATTTAGCTATGCTCTGGGGCACGCAGTCTTAGTCATTCTTAGGTCATTTCTGAAATATGGCATCTCCAGCAGCACAATACTCCACGGCAACAGTATTGATCCACAAAGAAGAGTGCCACATTCTGAACCACAAACACCACTTGGTGCATCATTCAGCTGCTCCCCCATATTGACCTAGATGAATTCTGCTTAACATGTGAGATGTGGCAAGATCCCAGTCCAAGATGGAATGGCTGCTGAAGCCTGCAAAAAAAGCAAGATAATCTTTTTAGGGGGGAGTAATCAGGAATTACTATAGGTAAACTTGATCTGCCGAAGTGAGACCCTGAAAACTTTACCTATAAAGTGGCCAGTGTATCATCCATATTTAACTAAATCCAGTGCTAAAAATCTGCATGTTTTAGTTAAGTTTCGTGGAGGGGGGAGGGGATGTAGCTGTTTGTTAACTATATTGTGTAGGAATGGAGTTTTAAAAGATGTATTTATAAGAGATGACAGTTAGGTCAGGGCACTACCTACTCCTGCTTCCAAAACAAAGCCCATAAAGTTATTGCTGTGACTGCCTCTGGGAGAGTAATATGGTTGAAAAGACGTCAGAGCACATGCCAGTCTGTGTTTGATGTTGGGAGTGGGCAATGGGATGGATCATTGTTCTGTTCATTCCCTTTGAAGCATCTTCCACTGCTGGAAGACAGGATATTGGACTAGATCAAAATGGACTATAGGTCTGAGCTAGTATGGCCATTCTTATGTTCCTTTCAGTAGAACTTTTGGGGTGTTGCTTTTGGGAACAGGAATCATTTAATATGGTGGGATTCCAATTGTTGGGAAGATCTAGACGTCCATGTTGTACTTTAAGCATTCCTAACTGTGTTCTTCCAGAAATAGACCTGGACAAGAAACTGTTTTCCTGTCTTGGGAAGATTTTTTCAGATTTCCCATCCTGAATCAGGACAAAAAGTCAACGTTTTGCAAATGTTCACAAACTAAAAATCTGGGGGGAGGGAATCAGTTTACGTCAGCTGAAACATTTTGTTTTGATAAAATAGAAGATTTGTTTTGATTTTGACCTTTTTATTTTAAAAACTATTTTTAGTGTACATGAACTTCAACTTGAAAATGAAAAGTCATGTCGAACAAAAAAAATGGAACTTTTCAACAATTTCAAAACTCTTTCATAAAAATTTTCAAGAGGAGGAATTTGTTGAAACTGACCCTTTCTAGCTTTGACAAATTGGCATTTTTTTGACAGTAAATTATTCTGTTGAAGAATTCCTGATCAGCCCTACCCAGAAAGTGTTCAGTGCAAGTATGTCAAAGGCTCTTGCCAAAGCAAATCTCACCTGCTTCCGGTAGCCAAATGCTCCAGTGTGGACATGGTTTATTCTTCAGAAAAGGGCCTTATTTTCATCTCCCTGCCCAGTATTTACTTTGTTTATTTTCTGTGCCTGCCAGTGGGAGTTCTTCAGAGATAGCAGCTATAATAGGCCCAAGAATGTGACTTTATTACAGGTCAGAATTTCAGAAAAAAACAATTACAGGTAAGTAATCACCTCATATACCCAAGGAAAAGGGAACATACCCCATGATTGTCATCAGGAAATAGTACTCAAGTGGCTACATCTGTCCAGTTGGTGGATTGCACAGGGAGAGATTTAATCAGGTCTCAAGACTTTCACATACAGGGTCACTGATTCAGATATTATTGCCTGTGCAAAAGGAGTCCGGGGTCTCATTTCAGTTCCTAGTGGAGAGATTCCAGATTGAAAAACCATCATCACACAGTTGACACCGTGTTGGTGGCCTCAACACAGGTCCTGTAGATTGAACAACCTGTAGAAATGGGACTCCCCTCCCGGAGTCGGGGTGGTCAATCTGGGGCACATGGGACAGCTTGAGGGGCATTGGTGAGGCAGAGTTGGGCAGCTTAGCTCCCTCTCCAGAGCTGTCAGTGTGGCACTTCCCACCAGTGTATTAGCTCTGTGGACAATAGCTGGGCAACCTTTTCTTTATTATTAGGCTCGGCGGAAACTCCAAAATGCTTCAAGAACTAACTGTATGGCACATGCTTTCGCTCCATGTTCTGTATACTTCTTATTTTCCTCTCTGCTTCTCTCAGGATCAGCCAGCTTTACTGGCCAAGTGGTCCGCTCTGCTTCGGGGGAAACGCCCATTCCACTCATCTGTCCAGGTATAAATACCTCACACCGACTCCTCCAAACAGTTGCACCCATGCCTGCTTCATCCTCATCCATCCCTCTTCTCCAGATACAAGATCCCTCACCCGCATAGCCAGTCTCTCCTCTGACCTTCCCAGCCTCCTTGCAAGGGAGCTCGGAGCACAGGACCTTTGTTTCTAACTTACTATTTCTCCTTCTTGCTATACCCTAAGGAATGCTTTGCATTTTGCCAGGAGCCCAAGGGCTGGGTTGCATCTAATTTGCGTAACTTTAGCAACTGTTTTTAATACAGAAGAATGGGCCACAGACTACAGGTGCCAGCATAGATTGCTCTAGGTTGCTCCCAGTGGCTTTGCTCAGATAAAAGTGGCACATGGCATGCTGAGGCTTGTAGTATATATAGGCTGCACAGAAGGTCCATATGAAAGATAAAGGTGGGTGTGAGTCCTATTCAGCCAATGGGCTGAAATGTGAATGCACCTATTCCGTTATTGCTAACTCTCGGGATTCTGTCTGGAGTCTTTTGATATTTGGTGTTTTCTGCTAAAGCCCCATCTGCAGGAGTCTTATGATTCCATGAGACTCCCAGATTTCATCTGAAAAAAGTACATTTCTAGTGCTCACGGTTGCAGAGAAAAGCTTGAAAACACGAAAGGCAAATATAAAGAACCCCCCCAGATCATTACTATTTTGTTTAAATCTCATGATCTCTTATGGCTCGACTCATGATTTTTGAAAGTTTGGCAACATGGTTGTTCAATATATTGGGGCTTGCTCACCCCATCTCCAGCCTTCTGAACAGTGAGATTGATGTATGACGTTAGCCAGCACAGATTCAATGCTGTGTCATCCACTGAAGCCCTGCTGTTATTTTAAGTCCAATTTTTGAGGCAGGAGTGATCATGTGGCACAAAGCAGCCTTGCCCAGAGGCCATGCACACACAGATTCTCTCCCATCCAGGACAGCTTGAAGAAGTGAGATTTTAAAATATCTCATTGAAACACACCACAGGGGAATCCTTCATCATGAGAGAGAGAGGCTTTACAACACTTTAAGAGTAATTCGAAGTGACGAGGGAATCTCAGTCTGATTGAGCAAGGCTTAAGCCGTGCTGAGTTCATATTAGGACCGGGTACCTTTGTCTTTGGCTCGGATCACTGGACCAGTTTTTCCTAGCCTGTGGATCGCTGATAATTCACTAGGAGGGGAGCATTTGTGGTTCCCAGGTGCATCAGAACAATTACATTACAATCAGTGTGAGCAGGTAAAAGTAGACATCCTAGAATGGAAAAAGGCTGGGAAAAATTGATTCTGTCCTGTATGATTTTTTTCTGTGCTGATGTGATTAAGGAGATGCACTGTAAAATAAGCCAGTCATCCCATGAAAGCTGCTGCATTCTGTTCTTATGGAGTGTAGCATGTAGATCCTAAATTGGCTTCGCTGATTTCTCAATACCCAGAAACAAAAATATTTCTTGTGGGGTCCATTTTATTCTGAAATTTCCTGTGGTGACTGTCCTCTTTCCTCCTCCTGTCTGATGAACTGGATTTGACTAAACAAAGGTTTCCACCGTTGCATTTGCAATTTCAATGCTTCCTGCTGGTGGGCTTTGTTTAAAAAGACCTTACCGTGTTCAGCAGCAACACCCTAAGTCAGCGGAGCTACCAACAGTGTTACAACAGTGCTTTGGCCCATTACTGCAGAATGGCATAGTGTTTTGTTTACCTTGGGGTAACCACCTTTCAGCAATTGCTGTCAGTTTAGATTCTGTTTCTCTAGTAGGTTTTCCCCTAATAATGTCAGGCTGAGTTATGATTAGTGATAAGCAAAGCTGAAAAGCTTCAGAGTTCAGATTGGTAAACGTCTGGATGTTTTAGCCACGTTGTTTGGGCTGAGAGAGCCAAGATTGTTCAATACTCCAAAAACAGTGTTAGGAAACAGTTGTTCAAATTCTGAGTAGCTAATAGGTTTGACTATGTTCATTCCCCTGCTAATTCACTAGTCACAAAGAGCTTTTTATAGGAAAATGGTTGTTCTTCATATGAAGACTATATTGATATGCCAGCAAGACTAGTGGCTATTGGTTATTTATCAACTTGTTTATTACACTCATGTCTTAAAAGTTTGTCATCCAATCAAAGAGCAGAAACAATTCCATGTGACATAGGTGACCAGACTACTGGAGTCTCTTCCTGGCTCTGCCACTGACTCACTGTGTGGCCTTGGGAATGTCATTTCACTTTTCAGCTTCCCCATCTGTCAGATGGGGACAATATTTCCCTACCACAAAGCAGTCTGTAAAAGGCTTATTTTACTAATGTCTTTAAGGGACTTTGGGATTCGTGGGTGAAAGGGGCTAGAGAAGTGAGCATTGACATTATTATTACTCTAACAATCTCTAGGCCAATCTCTAGAAATAATACTTAGGCAATAATTTATACATATCTTGCCTTCCGTCCTAGCATCTCTCTCTGTAACTGCATCTTTTGCAATTGCAGACCTAACCGTGGAAGATTATGGCTCCAACAAAGAGTGAAGAGGGGAAGGTGGAGGGAGAGGTAACACATCAGCCAACGGTGTTTCAATTTGATGTTGGTAGCGTTGCCCATGATGGTCACTTCAGCTTCCTTCTAATGACAGTTTTCTCATTTTGTGACCCTAAATAGCACATGGCTGACACATTCTAGCCTCCAGCCTTATTCTAAGACAGTATCCTAGCCAGATAGGTTCCACTTGGAGCCTATCTGCACTGAGCTGCTTCCATTCCAGTGTGACTTTCCCTTTTGCTCAGAAGCCCCAGTGATTCTACCTGCTGTGACCATGTTCCCCGTATCCAGGTTGTAAATCTGCCCTCATTTCCTCTCTCAATCTCTCTGAACTCTTCCAGGTCTTAGCACCCAGCCACTTCCTCATCACAATCCCACTGCGTGGCCTGACAGGGTACCGGGAGCGCCAGGTACGGCACTGGCGGTATTACTCCGTGCATGGGGCAAAGCTCCTTTCCCCAGTACGGGACCCAGAGGAGCTTCAGCAGTGGCTGGAGGTGGAGCAGTTCTCAAAGAGCCTGCAGCAGTGGCATGAGACAGAGGTGAACATCGAAGGTGACCTTGTTCCAGCCAAGGTCCTTGCCATCTTCAGGGAGTTGACGGAGAAGTCAATTACCTCCTGTAACCTCTCCAGTGAGTTGAGTGGGAAAGGTGTGAAGGGAATCCACCTCTCAAGCACAGTCCTCTAATAGGGGACTGTGATCACTACCCATAGCGGGTATTTGGCCACTTGCCTCACTCCTTGTGAATATAGATTGCCTCACACACCCCAGAGCTGAGAAGACACTGGCCCATGATGAAGATGAGGTCCATTTGCACAAGTAAGATCTCTCGACCCAGGTTCAGATTACAAGCTTTCAGTGCTCAGGGACGTTCGGATTCTGTTATGAATTTGGACCCAGTCCTCCCTCAGCACCACCCCAAAAAAGCAACCAACATTGTCTTTTGCCTAAATTTTCAGAAAATAACCTGCTTTTCTGCTGGGCCAGAAACTATGTGGGTCCGATAGACCTTCTAGGCTTCTCCAGCCCAAGCTGCAGAGCTTCCCTGGGGTATCTTTGTGCCTTTGCAGAGGGCAAGCACTGGTAGCTCTTGCCTGCAAATGTCTTTAAATGAAGGCAGCTGAGGTTGAAACCTGTGTCAATGGCCAGCTGGTGTTTAAGTCTGTTCCTTTCTGGGCCTAGACCAACCAGAAAGACAGTCTGTGATGGTGTGGATGAAGGGTAGGACAGTGAATGGGGAGAGGACTGGGAATGGTACTGGGAGGCAGGGGCATCCCCAGGTACTTTTGACATGGTACGCCCCAGGGCTCCCTACTGCCCTCTCCCAGACAGCTCTCCCATGGGGGCACTCATTGCAGCTCTTGAGGCTGTCGCTGAGTGTGTCCTGTGGGCAGAGCAGAGGGGACGTGGGCTGCTGTGGTGTGAGGCTGGGTAGGAGCCTGGTGCAAGAGCCAGCCCTGTGGCAATGGTGAACAGAAGCAATGCTGCCCGCCATGCTGCCCCTTCAGGTTTGGCCCCATGGCAGCTCAATTATGGTGGGGTTGAGAGAGTGGCAGGGCCAAAAATGAGTGAGTGATGTTGTGACCTGGTGCATGGGTGTTGCAGCGCCACTCAAGTTTGGATGCAGGGGTTGTGGGGCCAAACCTGAGTGGTGTTGCAAGCCCCATACACCATGTTGCAATGCCGCTCACTCAGTTTTGGCCCTGCTGCCCTCCCATGATGATGCAGGGACGACGAGGTCAAACCTGAGTGAGCAGTGGGGCAACCAGCAACCAGGCACCACTGCTTGGAGGTGCATATTCCCCAAGAGAAGCCTGAGGCTTTCATAGCTTTGCAGCTTGTGATATTGAGGAGCTGGGTGGCAGATCTTCTCCTTTGAGCAAAACCCTTTGTTATCTTTATTCAGACTTTAGACCAATCCTGGCTATGCCCAGGCTGCTCCCACCCCATCCTGCTTTGAGGTAATGTCATGGGGGGGTCACTTGCCGCAAAACTGCTGCTACCTCTCATAGGCAGCTCCAAAATATGTGTTTACATCCCAGCCTTCCATATAAAAGAAACTGAAGAATTGATTGCAGATGTGATGTGCTTTGTGCTGTGTTTTAAACACTCCTTTAGAACTGTGGCTTCAGTCACTTCTAACTGCTAGCTTAAGGGAGGCCACCTTAATAATAATAATCATACTTCGCAGTTGTCATCTTTGAAGCACTTTACTGGCTTCAACTTATTAAACCCACACCCTCTGGTGTGAGTAAGTATTATTATCTCCATTCTTTAGCTGGGGAAACTGAGGCACATTGGTTGTATCTTGTCCAAGGCTGACCTCAGACCATGTTGCCTGTCTTCTAAGGACAATTTTACCTTTCAGTAGGATGACACTGCATCCCAGCATTGCAAACGCACAGATGCAACTTTCCCTACCCAGATGTAACTCTGGATTTTGATCTTGCAAGATCCTGGAGAGACCTGTTAAAATCAAACTCAGTGTTCAACCAATTTATTTAGCAACTCATTCCTATAGAAAATATTTATTACTATTGAGGGGGATGGAGTAGTGAGAAATAAAAAATCCCACCACCAAGCAGATGCTATGGCTTGGCAGAAAAGTCAAATGTTTTGTTTTCTTGCCTCAGACATTTTACTTCTGTGGAAAGCAACCTGTCAGGGTGAAAACCTAGCATTCTTTAAAGGAACAGCTCCCAAACTGTTGGTTCATCAAAGATGTCTGGGCATATGGTGCTGTCTCCTCTGGAACATGACAGATGGCAGAAGAGATGGACTGAAGTAGGACAGTGTGCTTAACTGTTTTCAAATAGGACAAACTCTGCCAAAGACAGCTTAAGTTACCCGAACACTTCCCTGATTTCACTGTTGCCTTTTTGCCACGCAGTAGCAGATTTGGAGGCTTTGCAGTGCCTCAGTTTGCCATTGTCACTTCACATGGGTCAGACTGTCCTCTGGAGTTGGCTTCCATGTAAGTTCCCAGCCAGACCAGAGTATGCCTAACTCATACAATATCCTTAATAACCACTGGGGCAGAGATAAGCCTCACAACAGAGTTCATGGATCTGGACTTCCCCTAAAGATGAGGAGGTCTTTGAAGCTGAGGTTTCAATTGAGACCTTTCTCTACTCAGACTCACTGAGCTCCCTTGCTTCCTCTTGTGTCAGTGGGTTGTTGGAGATGTTTAGGGTGCAGCAATTCTGCTCCTCTTTATCTTAGGCTGGTCTTAAGATTTGCTTGGGTCGAGGTTGAGCGGGAAACAAGATGTTGAGTTGCTACCTCCTCCTCCCCTTGTCTTGGTGCCCCAGGGGGATCTAGGTGGTGAGTTGTTTAATTTGGTCCCATTGTTGGAAAGTGAGAGTTGAAGCAGGCCCCTGAGCAGCAGGGTTCGCAAGGGATACAGAGCCCCAAACGGCCTCTTGCTTGGCCTGTGCAGAAGGTCAGCCGTGTCTTTATCATCTCCTCTCGTCATTCCTTCCCAGGTAAAGTCAGTATTCTGGAGAGTTTCAGCTCAGTGGTTCGAGTTGCTGTGGAGACACCAGACTCCCAGGTAGAGGTGGAGCTGGTCCCCACTGTGGAAATCCCAACCTGCTGGCCTGAGAGAGCCCGGTGGCCCCGCTGCTTCAAGCGCTGGCCTCCCCAGGAGAAAGTGCAGTGCATCAAGGTACAATGCAGGGGGCGCAGGAGGTGGACTTAAAGGCCCAGTAATGCTGTGAAAGATCTGACCATATTGTCGAAAACTTCTCACAACTGGGAGCTGGGAAACCTGCTGGAACTCTCAGAAGATATCAGTGTTAAATGGTTCTGAGCAGCACAGAGGTTGAGGCACACCCTTGTCAGGGTGGCTTGACTCAAATCAGAACAGCAGAATTTTCTACCTGCTTGTTACTCATTTGGAACAGATGTAAATAATGACAAGGTGCAAAATGGGGAGAACTAGGCCTTTTATGGGGAGGATAAGACACCATTTTCCATCAGGCACTGAGAGCTCTGTTGACTTCCATAGCCTGCAGCTAATGCTCCCTGGAGGAGGATGAGCGCCAAGCAGCCAGTACTGGATTTCCAATTAGTGGCATCAGTCTCTTCCTAGGTGGGTCAGTCTTAAGGTTTCAGATCGCCCTGTTCTGTATCTGTCTAAAATGATCTTCCTGACCTGAAATCAGACCTAGAAAGAGCTTGAGAAAGTCATGCTTCTTAAATGCCCGGAAGAGCTACTTTCTTTAGTAAAAACATCTGTATACTTAGAAATGCTTATAAATGTACTAGTTTTCTTTAATATTAGTGTTTGTGAATCCTGTGCAGGTTTGATCTGTATAGACAGATGTTGTGCAAGACTCTCCATGCCTCTCCCCCCAGCTCTGCCAATGCTGCTCAGTCCTGACCAGCACCATCCTGGTAGTTCTGGTCTTATCACTCTGCCTCTTACTGTCACACCCCCCACCCTTCTCTGCACATGCCCCTCAGTCTCATCCTGCCCTGTACATGGTGAGTCCTGTCTTACTCCACTGGCAGAGCTCTGGCCACCTCGGTCCTGATGTAGTGATTCTCCTGCTGTTCTAGTGCAGGGATTTCCCATGTAACTCAATTGCCTTTTCATCCTGACCTGCAGTGGGCCCTGCTGTGCCATTACCACATGCCCAGACAGTTCTGCCAGTGCAGCACGGCTTGCAGCTCCCCCTTCTCCTTTGGAGCTGGGTCTCTCTGGGGTGAGGAATAACCACATGTGAGGAACTGGCTGGTTTGATGTGGACAGACATTCACGGGGAATTAGGAAACCCAAACTTGCTGTCCCTTGTACCTCAGTCCATAGTGCACAAGAGGTAACAGGCAGGTGCAGTGGATCCTTCCCTTATCCTCCCTTCATGCTGCTCTGAAGATAAGTTTGCAGGGCCCCCCCTCCCCTTTGTAACTTTTCCCCCGTTCTTCTGCAGTCATTTGGCTTTAATCTCCTGGCCCGCTCCAATTACCACTGGCAGCTGGACTTCTCCCGAGCTGAGTGCATGCTGATCGAGGGCCTTGACGAGGACGGTGGCTGCCGCATGAAGTGCTTCCGGGTCATGAGACAAATGAAGGAGGATGTCTGGTGTACAGGAAATAAGCCAATCCTGACAACCTATCACCTACAGGTGTGTATAGCAGGCAAGAGTGGTCAGGTCAGCAGAGAGGAGTTTGGGGGGGGGGGGA
Organism: Chelonoidis abingdonii; assembly: GCF_003597395.2. Taxonomy (NCBI): domain Eukaryota; kingdom Metazoa; phylum Chordata; order Testudines; family Testudinidae; genus Chelonoidis; species Chelonoidis abingdonii. The sequence continues at coordinate 158,525,424 of NC_133769.1, read as the reverse complement.
ATATACTGTCATTAGGAGAGAGCAGCAACCAAACAGTGTCTTTGCTGGGGATGCCTGTAGCAACAATTGTAATACAATAATTGGCCTAAGAGACTATAGCTCCCCCTAGCTAACACCGAAGGTAACAACACTCACCACATTACTCTCTTTTCCTTACATGGTGTGAGAATTGTTGTTTATCTACATTCCATACAAAAATATTATGTTAAAAGAACATTATGGTTGCATGGTTACAGGTAAACACACAAAAGTCAGGCAGTCTCAGCATTAAGGCTGCCCATGCTACCTTAAGTCCACATATGCATTACAATATAGTTTTGATCTGCATGATCACACATTATTTCTTGGCCAATATCATATATTATACTCTGTTCCCTGCTACAACCTAACCCACTTTGCATTTCTACTGAGACTTTTGTCTGAGGAGCTCAAAGTTTTTACCCGGTCATGCTCACAAGACCCTCTGTGAGGTAGCAAGGTAGGTACAGAGGTAGGAAACAAGCACAGAAAGGGGAAGTGGCTTGCCCAGGGTGACACAGTGCATGCTAGTGGTGGTGGTCACTGGATCCAATCCTGCCAAGGTCAGTAGTGACTGAAAATTGCTCCCAATGGATGGCTGTTTGTTGGCCTCGCTAAATGAACTTGGTGGGTCTCACTCACCAGCCCGTGGTGAAATGGTGTCCACATAGTAAAACCCATCATTGGTATCCTTGTTGGCATGGTAATTAGAGAGGAGGGCCAGGATTGATTTAGCATGGTCCCTCTGTGGCGGGGGTAAAGTGACAAGAGACGCTTGCATTGCCATTGCCTTCAGTCTCCAGGGCGTCACTCCAGCACTTTTCATCAGCAGTAAAATTACCTTCGCTAATTGTGTGAATCTTTGGCAGCATCCCTGTAACATCTCTCCTTCCTCCTCCCCTCCTATCTGCCTCTTGCAGATGGTGCTGTTCTGGACATGCGAGAAGTACCCGCACGCCAAGGACTGGCGCTGCTTCCGGGAAGGCTTCCTGCGCATGGTGAAGAAGCTGCACAAGTGCGTGAGCCAGCACTTCCTGAAGCATTACTTCATTAGGGGCACCAACCTGCTCAAGTATGCCAACACCAGTGACCTGGACCTAGTGGCCGGCAAGCTCGCCGGCTTCCTGGAGAACCCCGTGCTCTGCCTGGACTGAGGCAGGGAGAACCTGATCTCTCAATCTTGTTTTACACCCTAGTCCCTCTTGTTGTCTGTAGTTGTTCTGCCCTTTCAGTAGATGCTGTGACTTTGAACCTGAGACGTGTGGCACGTGCAGTATGGAAGAGAAGAGTCAAACTGAAAGCAGCGAGGGGACAAAATTATCTAGAGGGTTTGCTTGATGCCCAGTCATTGCAATTTGCTTTCTACAGTTTGAGCTGCCTGTCTTGGAGCCACTGCCATTCAGATCCCCAAAACAAGCCAGATCAGATCCTGCCCATTGTTTGTCATAGTCCTGTGGTTCATAGGCCAAAATGCAGAGTGGTCTAGTGGTAAAGGCAGGGGAATAGCAACCAGGACACCTTACTCTGCTACCTACTCGCTGTGAGACTTGACTCCTCTATACTGCCTCCTCACCCGTCTGTAAAATGGAATTAATACCTACCTACCTGACAGCATTGTTGTGAGACTGAATGAATGTTTGTACAGTGCATTGAGAAATGCAGATGGAAACCTCGGTACAATCACAAGATGTTATTGTTAGAGCCAGTCTGTCTCACCTCCCTCCACAATTAAATGTGGGTCCTGCCCTCAGTGTAAAGAGAGTTTAATTGGTAAGTGTTGAATAGTCCAGTTACTGTTTTTTGCCTTTCCCTTGTGGTCTTTTTCTCTCAAGTTTTTCTTGGGGCAGGCTCCCCGGGTTTGCCTTTGTCACCTGTGCTAGTGCCATGCCCTCTGCCCCCTGCCTGTGTTTGCTGTGACAGAGCTCTCAAGCCCATCTGGCTCTGCCCAGCTGTCTGGGGGATGAACTGATCTCTCACCTTTTAGCGCCTGTATATTTTTGGGTGCTGTTAGAGACAGAAGGAGCATTTTTCAAAGGTTCCTAGTTGCAGAGGATTCCAGAGCTTTCTATATATAATATATATAAAAAATAAAGTGTTAGTGTTCTGAGAAAAGAAACAAAAAGAGTTCTAAAGTGAATGTTGTGTTTAATGTTATTAAATTACTCAAATTACAATAAAGTGTTTTATTTTCTACTACCATAAATTGCTGACTGGATTATAACATGCTCACATAATCTAAAAATAAACCTTCTCTTAGCTATCATGGCCAGGGAATCATCCTGAGCTCTGCTCTAGCCTCTTACACTCTTTTCGTGTGATTTGGATGATTTAGTTGGTGTTGGTCCTGCTTTGAAGAGGGGGTTGGACTAGATGACCTCCTGAGGTCCCTTCCAACCCTAATATTCTATGTTTGTAAGGTCTTTGGCGCAGGGTCTGTCTTTTCATGATGAGTGCATACAGCACCCAACACGATGATCCTTGATTGGGGCAGCGAGGCCTGCCACAATATAGATAATAGTTAGGGCTGTCGGCTAATCGCAATTAACTCACACGGTTAACTAAAAAAATATTAATCATGATTTTAGAAAGTAATTGCAATTAATTGCAGTTTTGATCGTACTGTTAAACAATAGAATACTCATAGAAATGTATTCACTATTTTTCGATGCTTTTCTACATTTTCAATATATTGATTTAAATTACAGCACAGAATACAAAGTGTTACAAATATTTGCACTGTAAAAATGATAAACAAAAGAAATAGTATTTTTCAGTTCACCTCATACAAGTACTGTACTGCAATCTCTTTATGGTGAAAGCACAATTTACAAATGTAAATTTTTTTTGTTACATAACTGCACTCAAAAACAAAACAATGTAAAACTTTAGAGCCTATAAGTCCACTCAGTCCTACTTCTTGTTCAGCCAATCGCTAAAACAAAGAAGTTTATTTGCATTTGCAGGAGATACTGCTGCTGGCTTCTTATTTATGTCACCTGAAAGAGAGAACAGGTGTTCACATGGCACTTTTGTAGCTGGCATTGCAAGGTATTTACATGCCAGGTATGCTGAACATTCCTATGTCCCTTCATTCTTCAGCCACCATTCCAGGGGACATGCTTCCATGCTGATGACACTTGTTTAAAAAAATGTGTTAATTAAATTTATGACTGAACTCCTTGAGGGAGAATTGTGTTTCCTGCTCTGTTTTACCCAAATTCTGCCATGCATTTCATATTATAGCAATCTTGGGTGATGACCCAACATATGTTGTTTGTTTTAAGAACACTTTCACTGCTGAATTGACAAGATGTAAAGAAGGTACCAGTGTGAGATTTCTAAAGATAGCTATAACAATTTCAGAATCTGAAGTGCTTTCCAAAAATCTGAGAGGGATGAGAGGTGTGGAGCATGCTTTCAGAAGTCTTCAAAAAGCAACCCTCTGATGCGGAAACTACAGAATCTGAACCATCAACAAAGGAAATTAACCTTCTGCTGGTGGCACCTGATTCAGATGATGAAAGTGAACATGCATCAGTCCACTCTGCTGTGGATTGTTATTGAGCAAAACCCGTCATCAGCATGGACACATACGCTCTGGAATGGTGGTTGAAGCATGAAGGGACATATGAATCTTTAGTACATCTGGCATGTAAATATCTTGCAACACCGGCTACAACAGTGCCATGTGAACACCTGTTCACACTTTCAGGTGACATTGTAAACAAGAAACGAGCAGCATTATCTCCTGCCAGGGCCATCCCTAGCTATTCTGGGGCCCTACGCAGCCCCTACCCCCCACGGGGGGGGAGGGGGACAGGCCTCCCTGGGGGACGAGTGGGCCCCAGGCCTCGGGGGGAGGGTGGGACCATCCCCAGCACTCACCAGCAGCACAGCTGGGGTTAGGTTGCTGCACATCCTATGCTGGTGACTGCAGCCCTGGCCCTACTGCAGAGCTCAGGAGAGTGGGAGCGGGGCGGGGCAGGGGTGGGAAGAGGTGGGGCTGGGGCAGGGGCAGGGGCAGAGGCCCTGGGGAAGAACCAGAGCAGGGGCTGGAGCAGCATGCAGTTGTGTACTTTGGGTATGGGTAAGGATGACCCTGTCTCCTGCAAATGTAAGCAAACTTGTTTCTCTGAGTGACTGGCTGAACAAGAAGTAGGACTGAGTGGACTTGTAGATTCTAAAGTTTTACATTGTTTTATTTTTGAACTCAGTTTTTTGTACATAATTCTACATTTGTAAGTTCAATGTTCATGATAAAGAGATTGCACTATAGCACTCATATTAGGTGAATTGAAAAATACTATTTCTTTTGTTTTTCAGCACAAATATTTGTAATAAAAAATAAATACAAAGTGAGCACTGTAATTTAGTTACAACTAATCAGGAAATAGATCTTGGAGTCATCGTGGATAGTTCTCTGAAGATGTCCACGCAGTGTGCAGCGGCAGTCAAAAAAGCAAACAGGATGTTAGGAATCATTCAAAAAGCGTTAGAGAATAAGACAGAGAATATCTTACTGCCCTTATATAAATCCATGTGTAAAGGAGTGGACTCACCACTGTGGCGCCTCCTGCTGGTCTGTTCCAGGAATTAGCTTGTTCCAGCTCCAGAGTGCCCTCTGCAGGCCAGTGATCCGCCTGTCCTCTGGGCCCCCGTGTCCCTCCCTGGACTCCAGTGTCTCTGTAACTGGAGTGCTGCCCCCTGGCAGTACCCATCAGTCTTAGGGTCTCTCCTCCCCGGGGAACCCCCACCCACTATTCCCACCTCGCCTCAGTATAAGGCTACTGCCAGTCATCGTCTAGCCCCCACGCCCTGGGGCAGACTGCAGTATCAGCCTACTCATTATTGGCAAGGTTGGGTCAGGACCTGCTGCCTTTACCTACCCCGGGCTGCCCTCTGCAACCCCCAGTACCTGTTAGCCCAATGCTAGGCCATTCTTATGTTCTTATGTACACTTTATATTCCATGTTGTAATTCAAATCAATATATTTGAAAATGTCGAAAACATCCAAAAATATTATTAACAGTGCGATTGTGTGATTAATCGTGATTAATTTTTTTAATTGCTTGACAGCCCTAATAATAATCTGTTTCCAGCTTCCTCCCCTGTCTCTCTTTCCAGTCCCTCCTTCTCAAAGGCCATCTCTGACCCAGCTCTCTCTCATATCCAAGGCTGCTTTTCACCTATGTCTGGCCCTCTCACACTCTATCTCCCAAACTCTCACTTCAATTTTAACTTTGATAACATCACTGACATGACAAGGAATACAAGTATCATCCAAGCTAACAGCCCTGAGTGTCTGCCTCGAAGGAGGTCTCGTGGATTTGATAGGCTCGTTTTTGTATTGCTGTCCATTTCTCAGGTGGTAGCAGGATACCATCATTCTCTGTCCTCCAGTTCCATCCTCCCGCCCCGGATGGCTGTTTTTCACCGCCAGCCCCTTTTCCCCAGAACTCACTCTGTCTTGTTTAAGGCAGTCCCCCTATAGCACCTGCCTGTCTCTCATCTTCTCTCAGCACTCATGCTGGGAAGGGAATTCTATATGGGTTGGATAGATCAGGTCTCTGTTACCAGGACCAATGAAGATGACTCTGCCTGATGTGATCACTACACTCAGGGAAAATTTGTTTCATCTCCATGATAGGTCCTTCCCTGTGGGTCTTTTCAGACCTTCCCCCTTCAGCATGCGTGGTATGCACATCTCATGCAAGCCCACAGCTTCTGCTTATACAGGAGTCACTACTGCTCCTTCAGTGTTTTTCTTGTCATCTCCATCACCCTTTATAATTCTGTAAAGCTGGGAGAGGGGTTGTATTCAGTTACAACCCCTCCTCTGCCCAGTCCCCAGATGGAGAGAAGAACGGAAATGGGGAGCTTCCAAAATGGCTATAAAGAGACCTGTCCATTCACGATGCTGGCCTCTTCCCCCATCCTACAGTCACCCACACAGTGAAGATGAAGAGAAGATGACAATAGAGCTGCAAAGAACTTGAAAAGTGATGTAAGGGGCTGAAGAACACCAAGTTTCCACCTATATTGGTAATTGTGGACTTGCAGTACCCTCTATCATTAAGTTGGGGTATGGCTAGGAATTCTTCTTATATAGGCCTTGGCTACACTGGCAATTTACAGCGCTGCAACTTTCTCGCTCAGGGGTGTGGAAAAAAGTCAGTGTAAACAGTGCCCCAGCGCTGGGAGCACGGCTCCCAGCACTGCAAGATAATCCCCATGGGGAGGTGGAATACCTGCAGTGCTGGGAGAGCTCTCTCCCAGCACTGGCGCTGCAACCACACTCGCATTTCAAAGCTCTCCCGTGGCAGTGTTTTGGAGTTTTGAGTGTAGCCAAGCCCTAAGTCTGTGTTTTCTCTCTCCTTGATTTATAAATGGAAGCAACGCACCTTTGAGTTTGTTCAGGTCTCGTAGTCCAGAGCACAAGGTTGAGAGTTTGGCTGTTTATCAAATCCAGATCCCTAGTCTTTGAGGTTTGCCCCATGCCTTTTTCTCAGACAGGGCCGGTGCAACTATTTAGGTGATCTAGGTGGTCGCCTAGGGCGCTAGGATTTTGGGGGAGCCATTTTCTTCAGCAGCGACTGCGGCAGGCGGATCTTCAGCCGCCCCAGCTGCCACCAGAATTTAGGCGGAGGGAGCTGGAGCAGGGGGGTTCAGGGAGGGCTGCCTGCAGCAAGTAAGGGGGTGGGGGCGGCACGCAGGGGAACTCCCTGCCCCATCTCACCCCTGCCCCGCCTCCTCCCCAAGCACGCTGTGGCTGCTTCACTTCTCCTACCTCCCAGGCTTGCAGTGCCATTCAGCTTAGGTGCCGCAAGCCTGTGAGAGGCGGAGAGGCAGTGAAAGCGTGCAGCCATGCTTCGCGTCCGGTTGGGTGGGAGACAGAGCAGAGGGTGAACTCGGGGGGGGTACCTCAGGGGCGGGAGGGTGGGGGGTTCCCAGGGTGGGTGCGCTTTGCCCAAAGGCGGGGTTGCCTCAGGGCAGAGGAGGGGAGCTGCTGGGGGAGGTACAAGATGGAAGTTTCGCCTAGGGAGCGAAACATCTTTGCACCGGTCCTGTTCTCAGAGGTGGGTAGGAACTTCTTTTCCTATCCAATGAAATCTCAAAAAGGTTCAAAACCTTTTTTTTTCATTCAGCCCTGGGATGAAATCAAGAAGTTTTCAAAAAAAGAAAAGATACCAGCGCCACCCCATCAGAGTTTGATTCACCACAGGGATGTGAACATGGGTGTCATACAGTCCAGGTGAGTACCTTAGCCATTGGATCACAGAGTCTGTCTATTGGTTTTTGTGGCCCAGTGAATATTTTCATAATTTATACAAAATAGAACAACTCCAACAGGAGTGATTGATCAGGCCCCACTCCAGAATAGCCTTTTGGTTAGGGCACTCCTCGGCATAGGAGTAGTGGTGTAGACCAGAACAGTGCAGGAGAGGTCATGTTAAGCGGCGGATGCCATTTGGAGAAAGCCATTTTGTTCTCCATGCAGTAAAAGTGAAGGTATGCCATTGCAGGGCAATCTGGCCCCACTACAGCCCAGTCTAGAAGAGAGCCAGGTTCACGTCCCTCCTCTGTCTGGCTGACTGGAGGAACTTGAAGTTCTCCCAGGTGAGGGTTCTAATTACAGCATATTGCCTAATCTCTGAGATGCGCTCTGGTTTTGACCAGAAATTCCACCCTGGACCCAAGGCGCCTTCCCAATGGAAGATGCATCAAAGCAGATACGTTTCAAGCAAAAAGTGTCAGTTTTGACCCATCAGTGTTTTCTGACAAAATTTTTGTCCAAAAGTTCCCAGTTGGCTCCCGCTCATTAGCCTTTAGAAGACTACCTGGGTGCCACATGGCTGACCCCTGTGTTTGGAAGGCTTGTCGTGCGGGGAACACTGGTCCCACATCAAGGAAGGCTTGTATTAGTATCCCGTGAGGCAGCTCAGGGCAGGGGTTTGTGTGGGGGGAATCAGGGCCTGTCCCAATGTCTGGTGCTAGGAATGACTTCTGAGAGCCACGGAACTGGGCCAGGGGCCTCGTACCTATTGTACCACCACCCACAGAAGACGGACGTGGCATTTTGTGGATGAAGGGCTTAGTGGTGGTCCTCTCCCTTCCCCAACCACTCATATGGAGCCTCTGCTGCTACGGCATGCAGCAGTGGTTTACCAGTGCGCACCACTGCCATATGGTAATTTATGACAGGAAGAGAAGCAGACTGAATCCACCTGAAAGGGTAGAGGGGAGTTTAAGTAAGCAGAATGTCGGCCTGAACAATGGACTTTGATTAGGACACCAGATTTGATTGTACTACTCTTATGAAAAGTAACTGTGGGATAACCTGTGACGCTATATGGAATATGGGAGACACTTCAGGATATTGTTGCTGCCAATAATATAAAATTGCAACAAATCGGACTAGATATGCTGTGTAAGCTATCTGTGAAAATGTTACGATTTGCCAAGTATGATAATCTTGTTTATATGTTTGTATTATCTTTGTATTCTGAGTTATAGATATCTAGGGTATTGCCGTATTTCCAAACTTGTGCTGTCTTTCTGGGTGACACCCCCAGACAGATTGGCATCAGCACTGCCTAGCCGGTTCGATGGCCCATCAAAGCTCATCAGCTGTACAATGAACCCATTGAAAAAGCCAAGGACTGCACCTTATGAGTCAGCAAGACATGCAGAAGAATGCCTGCCTCTGGACAGAACTCTAAGCTTTTCCACGCCATGTGCTGTGAAGCTTGTGTTTGGACCAAAGGCTACATGGCAAAGGAGATAAAAAGGCAGTTGCATCTTCTCCATTTTGTCTTCATTCCTGCTTCTTACCTCTTGAGGAACTTTTCTACAAACTGAAGCTCTGAACAAAGGACCAGCAGTGCAAGCAGGGCGGTCCGGTCCAGTCCACCGTGCCGTATCAGCAAGGTATTTATAGCCGGTATAGTGTACTGGAAAGACACAGAGCTGCATCCCTCTGTCTGTACAGCAGCAGCCCTGCTGGAGGACAGGGCTGGGGGGCGAGGCTGGGTGTGGTACTGCTGCTGGAGGAGCTGCCGATGTTGTGCTCCTTTCCCTGCTGCCCCTCCCAGTGGAGAAAGGGGCAGAACCTCCAGCTTCCTTCCCCCCCCCCCCCCCCCCAGCGGGGCTGCTGCTGTACAGATGGAGCTGGAGGAGATGCAGCTCAGTGGAAGGGCAGGAGGCAGGACTGGGGGGTTCTGCTCCTTTTCCTGATGGGACGAGGAGCAGAGAAAGGAGCAGAACGACCGGCAGCTCCTCCGGCAGCAGGAGGAGGTCAGAGAGCCCCCCAAGGTGATGTGGGGATGGATCATGGGGAGGGGACAGGGAGAGCATGGGGGCCCCAGGCTGGGGACAGGAAGAATCACATGGAGGGTCACGTGGGGAGGTCACGTGCCCCCCTGTAGCTGGTGCCCCCCCGTAGCTGGTGCCCCCCCCTTGTACCGGTAAGAAATGAATTCTGCTTGCACCACTGCAAAGGACTGAATGATCCTTTCAAACTGTGAGTGTGTTCCAGGGGGACTTTCAAGCCAGCAAACTCACCAACACTGCTAAGAATCTGGTACATGGACTTTGAAGTCTCTGTATGTGACTGCTTTACCATTTAACAACGCTCTTCTTGTTCTTTCTTTTATAATAAACCTTTAGTTTTAGACACTAAAGAATTGGCTGGAAGCCTGGTATTTTGGGTAAGATCCAAACTAATATTGACCTGGTAACATAGCTGGCCTTTTGGGATCAGAAGAACATTTTGTATAGTGAGCAGAGTTTCAAATAACTTTTGCCTGTCCTGGACCTGTGTGCTGATTGGGAGTCTGAGCACTGGAATGCAATAAAGGGGGCTGTGTGATTTCTTTTTTGATTCTTGAAAACCAGTATGGGGGATCAGGAGCACAGCTTGTGACTGGTTGGTGAGTTTAACTTGAGTGTTAACCAGATGTCTTTGGGAGAATCTGCTCTCCTTTTTGGAGCCTGCCCTGCCCTGGGCATTTTTAGTGAGGGCTACCCAGGCACCCTGGCTCACATAACCCACGAACACAATTGGTCAGGACCCTAATTTTACATCACATCTGAAAGAGGCCAATTATGCTAGTCCACGAGCTCCATTCTGGGGTAGTGGTTCTATACTCACGCAGTGGGAGGAGTAAGGAATTCCTAGCACTATTACAGGCGGCTGCTGGGCTTTTCTTGGAAGTGAGTCAAAATCTTACCAAGCCCAGCTTGACTTAATATATGAGTTTTGATTAGATTACAACCTGTGCTATTATGGCTGTGGGGTGGATTGGCTCCATGTCTGGTGTTAATCAACACAGCTATGCTGACTGACTTGAGTTGTGGAGGTGGCCCAGGCCCTGTGTATCCCAGGGCACAGTTTGGCCCTCACAGTTTGGCCCTGTTAAGTGGAGAAGGAGGCAGAAGAATAGCCCATTAATGAAGGCATCTTTGAGCTGGCCAAGATCTGTGGCAGACCCTGGCCTCTATCGCAGCCACTTCTAAAAGAACAAATCACAATTATCAAGTCCCTCCAAAAGGGTTTTTATACCCACCCTGCCCCTGGATCTCTACTAGTGACTGCAGCGCACGAAAAAACAAAATAGCACCAGCCTTCTAAGTTTATGCCTGATAATAAATATCCAAAGAAACTATCCTTATTTGGAAGGAAGATAAATTCTGCTAGCCTCCAAGTTCACATAGCAAATTATCAAGCTTTTGCTAGTGAAATCTGATCACCTAGGATCAGACAAAATCTTTCAGTTTGTGAACAGACTTACACAGGACTCAGAAAGAGGAAGTCCATTTATACTGAAGGTCAGTTGATTGCCAAGACAGTGTTGTTTGTGCCACTAGATGATTTTGACATAGCCACAAGGACAAGGGCTACTTCTGTCACCATGCACAAGGCATCCTGGCTGCAATCATTAGGCAAACCAAACAAGGTTCACATCACAACCGAGACCTTACCATTAGGAGATCATGATTGTTTTAACTCCAACATTGACAACGCACTCCACTTGAAACCAATAGGAGTTGAACACCACCGTTGAGTATCTGGGTTTAGGCCTCTAGACTCCAGCCCAGAAGAGGTGGGTTAGGCCTCAGACCTTTTACAGGAAAGACTATCCTCCTTATATTACCAAAAAAAGTGCTTGGGGGGAGGGATAGCTCAGTGGTTTGAGCATTGGCCTGCTAAACCCAGGGTTATGAGTTCAGTCCTTGAGGGAGCCATTTAGGAACCTGGGGCAAAAATCTGTCTGGGGGTTGGTCCTGCTTTGAACAGGGGGTTGGACTAGATGACCTCCTGAGGTCTCTTCCAACCCTGATATTCTATGAAAACTTCCCAAGAAAAGACCTCAGTACCAGAGAAGGAGAAGTTCAGCCTCAACTACTATTGCTGATCACACAACACCTGGCCTGAGGAGCAAGTTTGAGTCTGCCCCCATTTAGCAGCCATCTTTCTTTCTGTTTTGTATCCACAACGCAGCACCTTCACAGAATGAGATGAACAGCAAGAACAAGAGGACACTCAATGAAATCTTGTCTCCCTCATTAATTAGATGTTTAAAAGTCAGTACGTTACCCAGTGAAGTGCTTGTCTACTTGGCTCTACAGATCATTACAGTTTGGCTTTTCCATGGCACCAAGAGTTTTTATTTAAATGCCTGTCAATCTTAGCAGTTCATTTGTGAAGACAGGGACTGCGCATTTACCTATACCATAAAGACTGGCTGATTTGGGGCAAATCCTCTCTTTGGGTTCACAGTTGTTGATACATTGTATAGCCAGTTGCTTGACCACACTCTGCTTCATTATGAAATACACTCAAGAGACCAAATAACCAATATCAGTCAGGTTTATTGCTCTAAGCCAATAATAATATCGTACAGGAAAAATGTTTTATTCGATACCAGTCTCTGGGAAGTCATCTTGTTCCACAATGTTACATTTACCTTACGCAGAAGGTGAGTTCCCAAAGGTACACAGTTCAGCCAGGACTAGTTATTTTACGAGTTATAAAACTCTTGACACATCACTAAAATCCAACCCATCAGTGCTTCCCAGTTCCTTGACTTATGTTGCTTTCCTCGTTTGTTCTGGATATTAGCATTCCAGATACTGGTCTGTGAATGTATCTCCTAGATTTGTACCAGGGTAGAACACACATATATCTTGTCCATTTCCTTTGGGACATTCCAGTACTGATCTGTGGGAATAACTCCCTAACAGTTGCTATTGTAAAACACTCATCTATCCTGATTCTGACAATTTTCCTATCTACTTAAGCCAAAACTTACTTCAGCTAATGCCAGTTATTATGGGATACTTAGCACAGTTGTACAGAACTATAAAAGGTATAGGCCAATTTGGGCTATATAACTGTTGTTAACAATATGTGCTCTGTGTGTGTGTGTATATATATGATGTACAAGGTTAAACGGTGAGCTGACGACCAAACTTCTCACAGAAAAGAAGGAAGGTGCTGATTTGGAAGAGTGAGTCGCTGTGCTAAGGACTGGCCTAAGAGAAGCAAGTGAGAGAGAAACAGTTGCAGAGCTTCATGGCACTGGTGGAGCAAACTGAGAGAGAGATGCAGCTTAAATTGGATGATAGAGAAAACAACTTAAGAAGGAACAACATCAGAATTAGGGGACGGCCTGAAAACGCTGAAGGAGGATTCCCAAACTGGGGTGTAAACACTTTAATTGTGGAGTTGTTACATCTGAACTCCCTGGAAGAAGTAAAAGTGCAGAGAGCACACAGGGTACTGCTTCCCCTGCCTGGGCCTCGTCGTCGTCGTCATCGTCATCATCACCATCAGCAACCCAAAAACCTAACTGTGAAATTTCATGTCAAACCAAATTATGAAAAAAGCCAGAGACCGTTCAGAGCTCACACACAAAGGCCACAAGCAGCACATTTTCCCTGACCTCTTTCCCCTAACTTTAAAAAAGAGAAGAGAGCTAGAGTAAATTACAACAGCATGCAGGAGGGCAGATATCTGCTACAGATGAGGATTCCCACTGAAACTCTCATTCGGCTTCCAAAATCAGTATTCTACAGTAAGATACTTTAAACATGTAAAAGTCCAGTCCAGTTGCTTGGGATAGAAATCCAAACCTCGGCTGTACAAGAAGACTCTCCGGAAGTCGTGACTACAAATAAGCTTCTGAAAAACTTTTGGGTGGCACACGGTGAAACCCAGGAAAAAGAGGGTAGGAAAGAAAAAGACAAAAGACTTTAGAAACCGTACTGACAATGGCAGGAGTGAAGTTGAACAAGAGACCTTGGATACCTGAGGAGTAACCTAAAGACTAGTCAGAAAGGAGTCACTAGGGATGAGGAATTGACCAGTAACTATATTAATGTCATAAAGAAAACTGTATGAAATTTGCTTTAACTGGGGTGATCTGTAATAGCTGTGTTCTGTATTTCAAAATGTAGACGGAATAAAGGACAATGAAGGGGGGAACGTAGAGGGAAATTCCAAGGATGAAGGATAATGAAGAAAAGAGAGAGCTGATGTCAAAGAGCCTCTATGGGTTCATGCGTCTGACAAAGTGGGTATTTACTCACAAAACTTATGCTCCGATACATCTGTTAGTCTATATGGTGCCACAGGACTCTTTGTCGCTTTTTACAGATCCAGACTAACACGGCTACCCCTCTGATACTTTATGGGTTCAGTGTATTTTGATAGCTGGGATGGGTCTGTGTGATGTTATCTGATTACAATCTAACCATATAGATCATAGTTGCAACCATTGTTATCTATTTGCAGCAAATATTGTACAAAGGTTGTTGAGTGAGGTGTCCATGAAATGGTTATGATTTGCTGGTTATGATTCTGCTATCTATATGCATGTATCATTTTTGTATGTGTAGTTACAAGTATTGGATCTATACGTGGATTTCAAATGTTTGCTCCTGGGGTAACACCCATGAAGTAATTAGTCAGCACATCTTGGAGGGACTATTCAAATTGAGTGGCCCATTGCAAGAACATTTAATTGACAGTGGACCATGGGAGACGCCTATCTACACTTAATGAAATTTCCAGCTAAATGCATGGACATGTGACATGATCATGTGACTCCAAACTCCATCTTGTTGCTTTAACTTTCCACAGTAAGAACAATGGGATGCTCTCCACATGGCAAAAGCTATAAAAGGCCCTGGAAACACCTCCATTTTGTCTTCAATCCTGCTTCTTACCTCTGGAGGAATTTTGCTACAAACTGAAGCTCTGAACAATGGACTGAATGACCAGGGCCGGCTTCAAGCACCAGCGAAGGAAGCAGGTGCTTGGGGCGGCACGTCTGGCGCCAATTCGGTGGTGGGTCTCTCTCTTCCTCTTTGAGCTGCCGCTGAAGTGCCACCAAAGAGGAAGAGAGCGGGTGAAGGACCCGCTGCCGAATTGCCACAGAAGAATGAAGCGACGCGATTCAGCTGGCACCGAAGTGCCACTGATGGGCTTTATCTTTTTTTTTTTTTTGCTTCTTCGCTTGGGGAGGCAAAAAAGCTGGAGCCAGCCCTGTGAATTACCCATCCAAGCTCTGGATGTACTTCAACTGTGAATGTTTGAGAGGGGATGAAGGCAGCAGGCTGGGAGGACCTAGATTGGACTTCCCATTAAGCAAACTAGCATGGGGATTCAAACGGACCACACCAACAAATAGATGCCCAGATGAAGGGCCAACAATGGAACTAGGGCTCTGGTATGGGGAAGGAGATAGCAGGTACCTGTTTTATGTCTCCTGTCCTGAAGGCCAGGGAACTTAAAGAGTGGTTGGAAGCAGCAAAGCATGAATTGCAATACCTCAAGTTCAAGAAAGAACGACTTGCCACAGATCCCCCGTACACCAAGGAGGAAAAAGGATGTTTACTCTTCATGGTTCATGAACTTGAGACTGAGGTAGAAACTCTGTGCGCAGAGACAGAAAGGCCTAAGCATGCAGGGACCTTGAATCCAGGCAGCAAAGATAAGACTGTATGTTGCCCAGTGAGGCTGAGGATGTGATTTTGCTCCCACTGAATAAGACTCAGGTTGACAGGAACCATGGGATTGTGATGGAGGTACTATGCTAGGGTTCCTGGGACTGGGAGAACAGTGGTATGTTAAAAGACTAAGAGGAATGTTTTGGTTGGTCAGGGGGAATGTTGGGGTCCTGGAGTGTGAAAAAGAATGTTGTGTAAAAAGAACAGAGAAAAAAAACCTGGTCCTTGTAAGTAGAACTGGACCCTGCGCTGTATGTCAGAGCAGGTGAGCCCAATCCAGCTAATTAAAGGGGGCTAGGCTACTCGTTGGCCTATAAAGGGCAGGAAATGAGAGGTGGAGGGAGGAGTGACTGAGACATGCTGTGCGTCGGGAAGGGAAGCCAGAGGGGAGTGGAGTCTGGTGGTGGGTCCCTGAAGCAAGGGGCCAGGTGCACAGGGAAGCAGCCCTGGGATTGCTGCTCTGGGAAGAGAGCAGAGCTGACAAAAACTGGGAAGCTGCCAGAAGCAGGAGCACCAGAAATGCCTGGGATGGGTAACCCTGAAGTCTGCGACAAGGAAGTGAGTTTCAACCCAGTGGCACTTTGCAAAGTGAAGTGCCATTTTCTCCTGGATTTCATATGTGAGAGCAACTCTCCAGACCACCCTGGCACCACTACCCTCTGCTTGATGTGGGATAAAAGGCATCCTACACTGATTTAATAAGGGACAGGCAACTTTTTATATAAATAAAGAACATCCCTTATAATACAGAGCTTCTGGGAGCCCTAGCCATGTGTGTCTCTAATATGAGTGCCTTCATTTGGTTTTTGGCAAGCAGCTCTTAAACTGGTTGCAAACGCAACGCTCCCATGAGGGGAGCATTATCTGCATTGCTGTTATGTCTCTAACCTAAAACTGGGATGGGGAGAATCGTGTACTTGCCTCTCTCCTATGTCTCTATCCAACAACACAGGAGGAGTATTTGCAATGCTGTGATTTCTCT
Organism: Chelonoidis abingdonii; assembly: GCF_003597395.2. NCBI lineage: Eukaryota > Metazoa > Chordata > Testudines > Testudinidae > Chelonoidis > Chelonoidis abingdonii. The sequence continues at coordinate 158,509,411 of NC_133769.1, read as the reverse complement.
AAGCCCCTGCTGTTGTCACGGCTCTAGCCAGACAGGAATGGCAGTGACAGAATGATAGTATATGAATGGCTGTTATCTCGCGAACTCACCACAGGGTGGCAATATCTCTTTACTGCGGTGACACATCTAATCCAGCATTTTGTTGGCAGTTTCTGTGTTACTGTTATGTCGCTGTCTCACCAAGGGGTGGCCCTATCTCTGCATTACTGCTTTGTGCTTAACCTTCTGAGCAGGTGCATCTTCTGCATGGCAGTTACATCTTTAATCCACCATAGGGAGGCCATCCTCCCCGTGTTTGTGGTTGTCTCAGGAGTGCAGTTTCTGCCTTGCAGTTTTCTCTAATCCACCCACATGGGGAGAATAACTCTGCATTGCTGTTTTGTATCTAATTCAGGGGTTCTCGGGACAAATTATTTGGTGGCCTCAGAGTGCAGCCACCAACTCTTGCTGGTGGCCGCTCTCACACTTTTCCCTAAAATACTTAATTAGCTTTAGGAAAAGCAAATACATATGCACATCTACACGTCCAAAACAACGCTTCCTCAGCTCTCGTCCACTCACGCCCCTTCTCTACCTACGCTACATTGATGACATCTTCATCATCTGGACCCATGGGAAGGAGGGAAGGAGACTCTGGAAAAATTCCACCACAATTTCAACAGCTTCCACCCCACCATCAAACCTCAGCCTGGACCAATCTACATGCGGAGGTCCACTTTCTAGACACCACGGTGCAAATAAGTGATGTCACATTAACACGCACCCTATATCTGGAAAACCTACCGACCGCTATGCCTACCTTCATGCTCCAGCTTCCATCCCGGCACATCACACAATCCATTGTCTACAGCCAAGCACTGAGGTACAACCGCATCTGCTCTAACCCCTCAGAGCAGAGACCAACACCTACAAAATCTCCACCAAGCATTCTCAAAACTACAATACCCACACGAGGAAATAAGGGAAACAGATCAACAGAGCCAGACGTGTACCCAGAAGCCCTCCTACTGCAAGACAAACCCAAGAAAGAAACCAACAGGACTCCACTGGCCATCACATACCAGTCCCAGCTAAAACCCTCCAACGCATCTCAGGGATCTACAACCCATTCCTGGACATGATCCCACACTTTCACAGGCCTTGGTGGCAGGCCAGTCCTCGCCCACAGACAACCTGCCAACCTGAAAACATTATTCTCACCAGTAACTGCACACCGCACCATAGTAACTCTAGCTCAGGAACCAATCCATGCAACAAACCTCCGATGCCAACTCTGCCCACATATCTACACCAGCGACACCATCACAGGACCTAACCAGATCAGCCACACCATCACCGGTTCATTCACCTGCACGTCCACCAATGTAATACATACGCCATCATATGCCAGCAATGCCCCTCTGCTATGTACATCAAGGGCCAACTGGACAGTCTCTACGGAAAAGGATAAATGGACACAAATCAGATATTAGGAATGGCAATATTACAAAAACCTGTAGGAGAGCACTTCAACCTCCCTGGCCACACTATAGGCAGACGCTTAAGGTGGCCATCCTGCAGCAAAAAAACTTCAGGACAACTTCAAGAGAAACTGCTGAGCTTCAGTCATCTGCAAATTTGACACCATCAGCTCAGGATTAAACAAAGACTGTGAATTGGCTTGCCAACTACAACCAGTTTTCTCCTCCCTTGGTTTCACACTCAACTGCTAGAACAGGGCCTCATCCTCCCTGATTGAATTAACCTCGTTATCTCTAGCTTGCTTGCATATATATATCTGCCCCTGGAAATTTCCACTACATGCATCCAACGAAGTGGGTATTCACCCACGAAAGCTCATGCTCCAAAACGTCTGTTAGTCTATAAGGTGCCAAAGGATTCTTTGCTGCTTGTCCAAATCATTGTAATTTATTTATTGCTAGCTAGTAAGTCTGCTGTGAAAAGTGATATTCACAAACATACAAGTATCACTTTTCACAGCAGACTTACCAGCCCCGGCAAATCTGGGGACAACTTAAGCCCTGGATGGCGGGACTGGGGAGGCAGTGGGGGGCCACAGCCCAAAGCTCTGTGGCCAGAGGACAGAGCCCGAAGGCTCGGAGCCTGGGGCCTGCCACCATGCAGCTAGAGCCCAGGGCTGGAGCATGAAGCCCCGCGGCCAGAGAGCCTGCCATCCCACCACCCCAGGACTGAAGCCCAAAGCCTGAGTCCCACCGTCCCTGGGAAGGCAGGGAACTCACCAGTTGCTCCTCTAGCGTTGTGCCCCTGGTGTCTCCAAAGAGGGCAGGGCCCAACCCCCGCTGGCAGTCCCAACAACCAACACCAAGGTGGTGTATCCAGGAGCACCAGAGAGGGGAAGGGGCCACAGGAGGCTGTGGCTGCGGCTGCATTTGAGAAACGCTGAAAATTTCTAATCCTGCATGGGATGGTAGTTTCTGCGTTGTTATGTCTCAAACCCACCACTAGGTGGCAGTGTCTCCACCAATCGTGCTTATGGCTTCATCCCACCCTGGGATGGTGGCAGTCTCTCTGCACTGCAATAAGCCACCAAGCAGAGCCTTCCCTTCCCATGGGGGGAAAGTGCACAAACTCAGAACTATCTCCTCTGCCAAGAGCTGAACTTGGACCAGAATTTTCCCCTGCCAGTAGGATGAGTGCTCTGTGACACTGCTTGTGGATTGCAGAGTCCTCCCATGCTGGAGGGTGTGACCCACTGACCCTAGAGCCCTTCCCTCCAAGAGGGGCTGAGTGCTTAGACCCCAGAGCCTTGCTCCAGTGTTTGACAGCTTGATTCCCAGTGCACTGCTCCAGCAGGAGATGATACACAAGACAGAGCCCTGAGCTCTCCCAGGAACCAAGCACATGATCTTTGCTGCCCTCTCAACTCCAAGGGGCATGCTGTACAGTCCTGCCACTTGATGTCCCAAGGAGTAAATTGTGTGTGTGAATGGAGCGATGCCTGCCTTGCTATGCAGCTGTTGCTGCACTTCCCTTCGGGCAGGGAAGTGAGAAAGGAGCGCTCTTGCCTGGTGTGGACTGTGTCGCTGCCCTTGCTGGTTTCTTAGGACTCTGTGTGCGGCCTAGAGCCACCTCTTTCCTTGTCTGTAGCATCTTGTATGTCCCCACCTGTTGTGTAGGAGAATGAGGTTTGGTTCCCCGGGAGGGAGACAAGTACTCTCTTGAAGGGAAAAACCATTCTATTCTGTCTCTAATTCCCATCAATCAGATGTTTGGGTTTGGCTGTTGGAGTATCTGCCTCTTCCTCCTCCACCCTCCTAATCCTCCCTCCTACACAAGCACCTTTAGAACTCACCGAGTTTGCTAAAAGCTTCCCCTTAACTTGGCAAGAAGTGTTCTCCTGAGCTAGTCATAACCTTAAATGATGTGGCTTATAATTGCCCTGCTAAATCATCTCTTTGCTGCAATGGACTAGCAAGTTTGGTGGTGGTTTGGTGCCTAGTGAGAGGCAAAAATGAAAGGTTTAGGGGGAGTGGGGGAGGTCATATGCCTCCTCTCCAGATTTCTTGGGAGGCTGGCAGGGACACCCAGCCATGAGGGGGCAGTGCTCCCCCTGGCAGCAGCACTTTGTCAAAGCAGTGCGAGGGAGGGAGGAAGCCACAGGGCACTTGGCTGAGCTCCTCTCCCCTTCTGCATGGGGCTACTTCGCCTTCCTTGCTGCTGGAGTCCCACGCATTGCCTCTGCCTCCACCCACGACTCACCTTGGTGGATGGTGGTTGTCTAAGGCTTGGCAGGTTGAGATGGCAAAGGGATTGCTAGGTAACTGAGGGCAAATGGAAGATAACAGGTTGGCGGCTATGGTGCCCGAAATGAAGTCTGAGGGCTTGAGAATTATGGACATAGTCTCCTCACCAGGTTTGTAGTACTCATCCTCTTGCAACAATGCATCCACCTTCATGTTTCTTGTCCCCAGCTGGTAGATGACCACAATCTTGAATTATGTGATGCATGCCTACTGCTGGTTAAGATGCCTGGTCATTTTTGTAGGTATTGCAAGTGTTTGTGATCCATCAGAATGTGGACTGGGAACCTAGTCCCCCTCCTCCCCCGGAAGATAGTGCCATTCTTCAAAGGCTGCTTTGATGGCCAGCGGTTTCTTGTCCAAGATGTCATAATTCCTCTCTGTGGGAGTGAGTGTTCACAAGTAAAAAGCATGCAGGAGAAGCTGGTCATTGGGAGCAGTGGATTGGGAAAGGATTGGCCCTGATCCCTCCTCCCCCTGGTGAAGTTTGAAGCATCTGCCTCCACCATAAACGGTCTGGCAAATTCTGGGTGGATTGAGATGGGAACGTAGATGAATCTGGTTCAAATTATTACAGGCAGCCTGTGCTTTTGGGGACCATAGAAACTGGACTCCCGTTTACAGGAAAGCTGTGAGAGGAGCGGCCAAACCAGAGAATCCTGAGATAAGTCATCTATTAAAATTAGCAAACCCACAAGGCATTGGATTCTGCAGACATTCTTCAGTTCCACCCTATCAGTGATGGTCATCATCTTGCGTGGGGGCATTGCCAGTCCTTTGGATGAGATAATATATCCAAGAAATTCCAGGGTGTCCCTGTCAAGCTTGCATTTTTTTCTGGCTTGGCATATAGATGATTCTGGCATAATCTTTCAAGAACACTAAGCATGTGCTTGTCATAAAGAGCTGGGTCTTTGGAGAAAATCAGGATGTCATCAAGGTAGGTAATAAAGTGGTCCAGCATATCTCAGAATATTTTGTTCATAAAGTGTTGAAAGGGTGCTGGAGTGTTGCCTAGGCTTAACGGCATGACTAGGTAGCCGTAGTGGCTGTATCAGGTATGACAGGCAGTCCTCCACTCATGTCCCTCACACATGCACTCCAAATTATAGGTCTGGCACAGATCTAACTTTGAACATATGGGCTGCACATAGCATGTGTAAGAGCCTGTTGATAAGGGGAGCAGGTAGCAGTTTCAGGCCCAGTGGTCAGAGCAGGCGTCGGGAGAGTTGGAGTCAGTAGTTGGAAGCTGGAGCCAAGGGGCAAGCTGGGGGCCAGGTCACTTTCCTTTTTATTTTCTGTTTTTTTTGGGAAATTAATCTTTTAAAAGGACAAATGTGACATTTGTGTGTCATCGTACACAGAAAGCTAAAGGAGTAAAATGAACGCCATGTTTAGACCATGGGGAATTCTCAGCAGTAATGTCCCCTTGTATCATTGTTGACTCGTCAGCAAAGCTGAGTGCTCCTCTATACCCATGAACTATTACAGCCATGGAGTCACTCCATCATAAGATTGCCACTGAATTTCTGTTATAAGCTTGCCTTTCAGTATCCTCTGGCTGTGGGAGACTTTACCATCCTCTTCAGCCTGACAAACCACCTCTGGTTTGATAGAACAGAACTCCCGGCCAGCTGGTTCCAAGAGACTTGGGGAAGGGGCTGCAGGAGCAAAGCGGGGGTGTGCTGTCCTGTAGCTCAGACCTAATCAGATACAGATGTCCTGTTCTATCTGCCTCTTCCTTCTGCCCTACCACTATAACATGGGAGCAAGAGCAGACTGAGGGCTTGGGTAGGAATATTAAGCTAATATCAACTAAGGCCACTTTACTTCTGAATGAACATGCAGGATCTCCTGTAGAACATGTCAGAAGCCAAGATGGCCAGCAGGTTCACCTTGAGGTAGATCAAAGGAGAAATTTTTCAAACAATTGCCACGCTGGGAGGAGGGGGGCAGGATGTCTCCTTTGAAACTAAAGAGTAGACGGAGCAGGCAGGTATGGGTCCACTGATCTTCCTCATGCTGTGGGAGGAGAACAGCAAGTGGAAGTGTAGAGGGGGATATGGGGAGTTCATTCCTATCCAAACTCCTGCAGCGGTGGAACTCCTCAGCACTGTTTGGAGACATTTCCCTTCCTTAAAGCCCGAGTTACTTTGCTCTTCCATAATCCACTTAGCCAGAAACTCCATTGCCAGCTGTTTCAAGTACCGAGGTCAGAACAAACTGCCTGATAAGATAAGCAGAACTAGGCACTAGGGAATGGAAATGAAGCTATTTATTCTATGAGGAAACAAGTTAAACAGGAAGTAAAGAAAACTGAGGGGAGAAGCTGGATTATGGGTTTGCATTACTGCAGCTGTAAATGGGTGCTTGAAATGGCCACACGAGGGCCGCAGAGGCTTAGCCCAGTTCTATTAGATCCTAGTCCTGCAACAATCAGTTTTTTTCTCTTATTCTCTCAACTAATTTCTTTAGGTTCCCTGTAACTATATTTGTAAATGTGCTCAAGGGCCTCCAGCTCCGAGGTGCTAATGGGGTTAGAGTTAGCATGGCTGCTTTGGAAGAAAATGACCAGAGGTAAATTATAGCCTTAATCTCATCTCTCTCTGGCCCTTCCCACTATGACCTTCTGGTACTATCAGTACTGCCCCCTCCCCCCTCCAAGGTGTTCAAAAGTCATGAGCTGGGCCCTAAAACTCACAAGATTGTCTTAAAAAAACATTAGATTTGGATGGATTTTTTTCTTCTTTTCTTTCTGGTTCTGGAGCCTTTGGGGTACATTTGGGTCCCATTTTCAAGTGTTTCTCTGAACCATTTGCATTAGAAACATTTTTAAAATTCTAAAAGCTGAGATCTTCATCTAATCACATGACACCAGGAATTTGAGCTTTAGGGGAAAAAACACCAAATATCACAAGATTTGCAATAAAAGCATGAGACAGCAACATGGGACCATGCCTCTGGCTGTCTGGGATTTATATTTAGGATATACTGTACACAACACAAAGCCATATATTATGCACCATTTGAGGGAGCCACATTGTTTTAATTAATTGCCTCCTGTGACAAAGTTCCTCCTATACCTTGGTGGGTCCTGCGCTTATTGGCGGATTTGCTCACCTCAGTGATCTTCCCCTCTGGTGGAACCCACAGTCTGGGTCAGCTCCTCCTGTGTTGGATCAGGAGTTGTGAGGTTTGGGGGGAACCCGGCCCCGCCCTCTACTCCGGGTTCCAGCCCAGGGCCCTGTGGATCGCAGCTGTCTATAGTACCTCCTGTAACAGCTGCATGACAGCTACAACTCCCTGGGCTACTTCCCCATGGCCTCCTCCAAATACCTTCTTTATCCTCACCACAGGACCTTCCTCCTGGTGTCTGATAATGCTTGATTGTCTGATAATTCCTCAATCCTCCAGCAGCACATCCTCTCACTCTCAGCTTCTTGCACCTTTTGCTCCCAGCTCCTCACACACACTTCCTCTCCTCTGGCTCCTCCCCGCCTGACTAGAGTGAGCTCCTTTTTAAACCCAGGTGCCCTGATTAGCCTGCCTTGATTGGATGCAGGTGTTCTAATCAATGTAGCTATCTCCACTGCCTTCTAGAAAGATCTTAAGTGGCCGGTGCCAGGTGCTCCAGAGGGAATGAACAGAACAGATTATCATCAAGTGATCCATCCCCTGTTGCCTATTCCCAGCTTCTGGCGAACAGAGGCTAGGGACACCATCCCTGCCCATCCTGGCTAATAGCCATTGATGGACCTATCCTCCATCAATTTATCTACTTCTTTTTTGAACCCTGGTATAGTTTTGGCCTTCACAACATCCTCTGGCAAGGAGTTCCACAGACTGACTGTGCGTTGTGTAAAAAAAAATACTTCCTGTTGTTTGTTTTAAACCTGCTGCCTATTAATTTCATTTTATGACGTTAGATAAACTTTAAGAGTTTCAACTCCACCTTCTTTAAAAACCACAAAACCAAGTTCCAGGTAAAAAGCTGTGTTCTTGCACTACTCATGCCTGAATTGGCACTCACAATCCGATAGCTCAAATGTGTTCCTGAAATTCAGTTGCAGGTGCAAAAAATGCACGCACAAAGTTTTGTAGACACAAATGGTGCCTGCAGAAAGAAATCTACCCTTTGGAAAATGTAATCCCAGACATCATCTTCAGAGCTGCTTGTTCTACCTGAGCCCCAGCTGGCTGGAAGCTGTAGAGGAGCCCTATGGTTTTCCTGAACAGTTTTTATTTGTTTTTCTCATGAAAAGTTCACAAAGTTCCAACCAGTTCTAACCCGAGGCATGGCTTTTCTCTCCTTTAGTCTAGCTCTGTTCCTATGAGTGACTGGCCTTTTGTATATAACCTGACCACACCTGCACCTTGCAGGATGCCTCCCTTGTCACTGGCAGGTCTAACTTCTGCGGAGAACATACTGTACCAGCTCATTTGTGATGGACATCTGTACCTTCTTGGTCTGTTACATTCTTCAGCCCAACCCCAGAGAGTCTCTCTCTCTCTCTCTTTTATTTTAAACTAGTGTGTCATTAGGTTTATTATTCTAGATAATTTATGTAGCAACTTTCCATAACAAATAACCAGAGCTAACAAATGGCTGGTGACCTTCCTGGGCCCAGTTCCTTTGCACACTGCTTTCACTCTTTCTCTGGAAAAACCTTGGAGCCATTCTATGGCCTGCACACACCGCAAGTGAGTCACTGGGGACTGAGGGAAGGCACTCTTCCTCCCTTTTCTCTTGTAAACCAGATCCTTTCTAGCCATTTGAACAGGCTCCAGGTTTCTCAAAGCTGCAGTCTCACTCCAGGCCAACTCCTGACTCCATTCTCAGCAGGCACAGAGCCCTGCCCCATCTCCATGGCCTGGTCCGGCTCCACGCCCAGGGAGGCAGAATCTCTCCAAATGAGTGACATCTGGAAAGGCAGGGAGGAGGCTGAGCTGTCCCCCTTTTCCATACCACCATTGTCAGCTGGCAAGGGGTGTGTGTGTCCAATAACCTTCCTTCCCAGAGCTATTGTACCATAAGACAGCAGCACTGTCCCAACTCTGCAGTGATCTCCAACCCTACAGCTCCTAAACTTATACCTCTTTTCCCTCTCCTGGCTGTTGTTTCTCCTCTCTTCTGGCTCCTCAGGCCCCTGCCCAGGAGACAGTGCTCCAGCAGCGTTGAACTGACTTTCACTGAGTCTGCATCTGCATTGCACCCAGGGGTGTAATTTGCAGCTTGCATTAGCCATAATCTAATTAGCTCACTAAAAACAGCAGTGAGGACATGGTGGCACAGGCTAGCAATGCAGGTATGTTCTTGGGAAGCCAAGCAGGCTTGGACCGCCCCCTTTGAAGCTCATGTCCCTGCAACCTCGCCGCTACTTTTAGTGAGCTAGTTAGACCACAGCTAGCACCAGTACATGTACGCAAGCTGCTAATTACACCCCTGATTGCAGTGTAGCTGGAGCCTCAGTCCATCAAACTCAGGGGTGATGTTGCAAAGGGCTTGCAAGTTTCATCTTGGTATGTGGGTGTGAGCCTACATCTCTCTAAGGGCTTGCGTACACATGGCGTTATTCCGGGATAGCCATTGTGCTTTAAATTCACACTGGACCTTAATCCATGTTCCATGTCAAGTGTAGATGAGCCCTAAATCAGTATATCAGCAAGGCCCGGAATGTGCATATCGAGGGTTCTGGAAGCATAGGATCAGATTCTCCTGTGCCTCTCAGGTGGTGTAGCCTGGACAGGGGAAGGGCAAAGAGGGCTTAGTGCCACTTCTGTGCGCCCTGAACTCTGGGCTCAGCACCCAGTGCGATTTTGAACAGCCCTTGGGATTGCTGTACATTACGGCAGCTATCCTGGCCACGAAAATAACCAGAGGGCCATGCCCTCCAGTTGTCCTCCCATCCTCAGCAGTACCCATGAAACTCAGTGCACTTTAGGGCATTTTTTACAGTGCTTCTCTTTTCCCGAGGGGATGTTTACATTGCTATGTCTTGCGCTAGGCTTTCACTACTTTCTTGCTGAGTGACTGACATTTTAGTAGCTCAGACTGTCATCTCAGATGCACTGTCTGGAATAGAGGAAGCTCAGATGTTAACTGTAATTTTTCTGTAATGTAGTTAAAATTGCTAGACAGTCTGTTATGAATTACCACTTATTGATACCAAAATTACAATGCTCTGCTTGTTTAGATAGGGGCTTATGTTGGCTTCCAGGCACTAGAGGCCACATTTTCTCTATCCCTTTTGGGAAGGAAACACTTCTCTCTCCTTTTAAGAACCATGCCAGAATTACTCTTCTCTCCTTCCTCAACAAAGGCAACTATTGGTAAATATCGACAGCTTCACTCCCTGTGGATTAAATGCATGAGCTGATTGTACTTTGCTGCTATCTGCACTAAACTACATGGTGAGTCATAAGATCACAAAGATACGCTTCTTCCACTTAGGCCAGAAAAGTTTGAAAATATGAACCTGAATGCTCAAACACTAAGAGGCAAATAAAAAGAACCTGCAGAATGATTACTTTGTAAAATCTCGTGATTTTTAAGCCAGTCTCATGATATTTCAGGGCCTGACTCCTGAATGCTTGAGGTTGGTGACGCTCCCCACTGCTCCAGTTACATCAAGGAATTCAAGTGATACAGTTTGCATCATGGTAACGAGGATAGGGATCCTGTGTGGGTTACAAGGCCATTAGGCTCAGGAGATTTGTGTGTATAGCCTTGGGTACCATTTTTCTGTCTTGGATTTTCTGTGTCTGAGGAGTTTACAGAGGATTTTTAGAAGAAAATAAGATTTATGATTGTGTTAATTAGAGACAAATGAACAGAAAAACCTTCAGTGCCCAGAAGCTGAGTGCACAGCTAGTCTAAACCCCCAGGCTTCCTGGCTGCCCATTTGTTTCACCCGACTATTGTATTTTGTATTAGACTAGGATTGTGAGCTGTTTAGGCCAGGACTTTCTTATTCTAGAAGCTCACCAGAAAGCCAGCTGCCACAACATTTCTAGCCCAATCTGGCAAATTAAGGAGGCTTGGAAAGTTTAGACAAGCGTCACATAAGCCTCCCCATTTTGGGGGATGGGTCCAAGCTGGATCTCTGATTTGCTAAGAGATTACCCAGTTTTATAGGGAAAACACTGTAGAGTCCCATCTAGCGGTGGAGTAATACAGCACACACAGCAATTCACAGCCCACTGGGATGTTCAGAAAAGGTGGGGAATTTCCAGTGGGGACACTCAAACAGGATGGGAGGAGTCCGGTGGAGACACTCCAATCTGGACTTTCGAAGGAATTCAGGAGAGCAATGGCTTCAAAACGCAGTCCAACTCCGACCACACAGCAGTTTAGTAAATGCCAGTCACACCAGACTTCTGTAACCTGGCTTTCCCTACAGGGAACACTGACGCAGCCTTTCCATTGACAAAGCCCAGAGCCTTGCGTTCTCTCCGTCTACCACCACATGAGTGACTGGGTGACTCCAGTCACAAAGAAACTCTGCACTAGTGGCATGCGCTGTTCCAGCTGAGTCCATTCATCTGAAGGATGCTGGGAGGACCAGGTCAGTCCTCAGGCTGCCTGCGTAGTTTACATTCCACTGGCTCCCAGCCAAGGAAAAACAAATTGCAACAGTCATGTAGGGGTAAGAGAAGGAATGCGTAGATGGGATGAAATTCACCAGAAAAGTTGCCAATGGCCCACCTAATCCTGGCTCCCAGCCACGCTGGATCAGACCAGTGATCCATCCAGTCTTTGTCCTAGTCCCCTGCCATACCAGAACAGACAAATGGAGTCAGCAGGGGTGCACGCAGACTGTCAGATGCTTTGGAGGAAGGGATGACCTCTTCATAATGCGCCCACTGTAATAGTGCAATGTTATCCCACAAGCTGATGAAAGAGTGAAACAGGAGTCCTCCTTGAGCCAGGTCACCAGTTTATGCCTTAGAGCAGCTCTGAGATGAGTACCCTTGTCATTGTGCCCTATCCCTTTCTCTGGATGAATGAAAATCCGCACTCAGCCTCTAGCGAGAGAGAGAAATGTTTTTCCATCACATGCTCATTACACGCAATACTGACCACCTGTAGAGCTCTCACTGCTGGCCCACTGCTCGGTAATAAATCAGCACCTCTTAATAGGCAGCATAAATATTTGGATCCTTTTTATTTTCCATTGAGATGCTCTCTCTGTATGGATTTCATGGCACGACTGGGTTGCCCTGTAAGAAAAGAACATCCGCAAGACAGGGAACAGTGTCCATGCAGAGTGCAGGCCCTAGGCTAGCTTCAGCTTATTGGGAAGGGGAGAGCAAAGGTAGCTCTATACCATCTTTGCATTCTCCTGATCCTGAAGCCAGTCAGGGGCCGGGCTAGTCCCCAACATAATAAGCAGCTTTGGGGCTTCTCTAAATTACACCTGTCTGCCCACAGGCCCTAAAGGGCCATTCTGGCAGCCAGAGATCGCCTGGGCATTGGTATGGCCCCCTGGCCTGCTCTGCGTCACCCAAGTATTTTCCTTATGACAAGGAATCTCCAGGGAGCCAAATAAGCTGGCATTCGGGCTGGAGCGGACTGGAGTGTCAGGCAAAGCATCCAGAGAGGAGGTGAAGATCTGAGCCTCTTTATTTGAAGCTCATGCTTAATGAAAATTGATAACTAATTAGCCTAAGGGAAATGAGCCAGGAACATGTTGCTTTGCACCTTGTGTCCCCATTCACACCTGTGCAGATTAGTAAACTCTCCTGCCCTCATGAGTGCGAGGGGAGTTCTGATCTCATAGCCTCGTACACTCACGTTTGGCACGTCATTGGTGACATAAGGTGCTAGACAATGGAGGAATCAGGCCCATTGTGTTTGCAGTTCCTTGTACCCAGTGGGGTGTGGAGGATTTAATCTCCATGGCTCTCTTTATCACATGATTGCATCTTATCCCATATCAGCACTGGAGGAAAGGGAAGGAAAGGTTCCTCCCCCTTCTCTGCACGCCCAGCCAAAGGACCACTGCTTCTAGTGAGGTAATTATGGGCCCGACCTGCAGGGTGGTTAAGGCCCTCCATTCCAAGGACTTCTGTGGAGGATGAGAGAACACTACACTTTACGGAATAAAGTTAGGTTATCACGAGGGTAACAAGTACAACAAGTGTGGAGGCCAGAGACTTCCCTTTGGCCTGGGGGAATTCCGAGATGGCCTCAGGCAGGGCCAGAGTATTGCTCTGCTCTATTGATCTCCAGCTGCAGATCCCTGCGGCTGCTGTAAATTTGCCTTGGGACCAGACTGGCCCCAGGTTTGGCAGAGAGGCCAGGGACATAGAACTAGCTTCAAGCCATCTTTGCACTCCCCCTCTTGAGCCACCCTGGGCACAGAAAGGGTGGGCACAAAGATCAGGCCCGCAAAGGGCTTTTAAAGTATCTCCTCCAGGAGTTTTTAGTTTGCAAGAGTCTTTTAAATAAGGGACCGAAGGAGGTGAAGTCAGCCAAAAGGGGCACAGAGCAGCTGAGAATCAGCATCACCCCGTAGAACAAAACCAGACCTGCAGTTCTGAGAGTCCCCTCTCATTCCATGGCATTGTCACACCTCTGGAGAACGAGGGGGGAAGGCCTGAGATTAGTCATGGAGCAGGGGACCTAGAATCCTTTTCAGAACGCAAATCCCTCCTTGACTTTGAAAATCCCACTGGAGGCCGTGTCCACCCTGTGTTCTAGTGGGATAACGCTTACCTCCTGCAGCCTTCGGTTACAGCCTCACTCCCTGCACTACCTCTGCAGTGGAGAATTCATTCTGGTTTTGTGTCCTGGGAGCAATGCTCAGGTAGCAGGTTATTTTTAGTGAGTGAGCTTTCCTTCTGCTTTACAAATATTCCCACCCCAGGGTTTATTCCATCTTTTGCCTCTGCACCTCATGGCTTCCCTCCCCCCGAAACATGCATACAGAAGGCAGCTTGAGTTAGTATGCTGAGGTAGGGACACCCAAAATGCAATCCCAGCTCTGCTGCTGACTTGCTGTGTGACTTTGAACAAGTCACTGTTGGTTGTGCCTCAGGTTCCTTATCTGTGAATATAGAGAATGGCCTGAGCCAAACACCCCAGAACTTTGAGAAAAGCATGTATGAGCATCATATATTCCCACACACGTCCAACCGCACAGATGTACAAGCTATCATGGGATGTGCACCTGCTCCTGCGTTCATTTTGCCCTGAAACTTAGGCATTGGGGGAATTTTATTGGACGTCAATTTTGTTTTTCAAGGACAGCAAGAAGCCACTGTTGGGCGAGTGGCTAGGCAGAGCGGAGATCAGTGGAGATGAAAAGTCAGTGTTTTCAATCTTCTGTTGTAGGCAGAAATGATTGAATGGCTTTTGCAGCTGTCTCTGCTGCAGTAGTTCCTGGAGGAGGACTCCCCTTCTGCTCTGTAGGGATGCCAGGTCCCTCTCTCTTTCTTTCTTCTGGTTTGCTGTTAATTTCTCTGGCCTAATAAACCATTACGCACATGCAGGGGAAGAGTCAGAATAAATCAAGGCTGGATCAAATTGACTGAAACACTCCCTGCCTTGCACAGGAGCTAATGCAAAAAGGTTCTGATTTCGGGTTCCCACTGTTAGGCACTGGTAAGAATTGTTGTTATGGGGAAGCCTAGAGAACACTGTCACGGGTGGTGATGTTTAGGTTTAGTGTAGGAAGAAAAAGTGAAGTTTTAGGTTTTAGTCCACATAGAATTGCCAGCATTCTCCTGAGGAAGAGAGAGAAAATGGCAAATTTCCTAAATTTATATCTCAGCATTAGCTGAACATAAGTTTGTGGGACACAGAAAATGTACTTCCATAGTTCCAGGGCTTGCTCCCTACTACATTTCAAAAGCAAACAATGGAGGGGTTAGACTGCCTCAGAAAGAGGCTACAAAAATAAAAATAGTGCATGATCTGATCATTAAAGACTCTAGCAGAATGCATAGGCACCAGGAGGCCCGTGTAAGATTGCACAGGGCCTTGTAACAACACCCAGCACAAATATTGGTGCTTTTCATTCATGCTTCCCAAAAGGGGGTGAGTCTCATTATACAGATGGATTCAGAGAGAAAAGTGACTTGACCAAGATGAGTTGACAGCAGAGCTAGGAGTAGAGCCCATGTATACAGAGTCCCAGACCAGTGCAATAGCCACTAGGCCATACTGCCTCTCTCCTAAGTTTCCTATATAATACTTAGTCCTGCCTCGAGAGCAGGGGACTGGACTAGATGACCTCTTGAGGTCCCTTCCAGTCCTATGATTCTAGCAGGACCCCACAGGACTCTTCAGCATTATTATTGGATGCTGCAGTATTTGGGACCATTACTGCAGTAATTCTGCATGCAGGAGAGGAAGCCATCCCTTTATGTGAGGGGAGACAGCAGCTTTGCCATATTCTAGCACTCCTGGGTCATCTGCTGGTGCAGCGGAATGATTGTATCTTCTCTGAGCATTACACCTGTCTTTGCCCCTCTCTCTTCTACCTTTTCTCACTAACAATGACTTCCCCTTTTGTGCTTTACTGATGGCACCTGGCACGGCCAGTCCCCCAGGGCAGCCTTTTAACCACTGGTGTTCTGAACTGCACTGAGGAGCTGAGATCCAGAGTAAAGCTCCACCCCCAACCCTGGAAAGCTCCCGCTCCCCTACCCTCATATGAGCCTCAGTCCTCCCTATTCTTTGTGTTTCCACTCTCACCCCTCAAGTTCCTTGGCTGCTCAGTTCCTGCCCTCACCCTCTCCCCCTCGTCTGCCTCTTTTCCTGAGGGGGAGAAGCTATTTGAACAGGGCCCTGCCTTCTCTCAGGGGAGTGCTCTGACCTCTGGATTAGGCTGTGGGGCTCCTCAGTCTTTCCTGCTGAAGTTGCCCCACTTTAGCTATTTGAAAAATTAAATAGTCCTGAGAGACCAATGGTCAGAGCATTTAACTGAAAGATGGTATTTCCCTATTCAAACCCTTTCTCCTCAGGCAGAGAGGAGAAATGGAACTGGAGTCTCCTACATCCTAGGTGAGTGCCTGATCCACTAGACTAAAGGTTATAATGAAAAGTTGTCTCCTGCTTCCCCCTCCACTCCTAACAGGGTCTATGGATTGTAGTGTGGGGCCTGTGATTTTTCTAGGCACCTATATACCTTTGAGAAGCTGGACTAAGTGACTTGCCCTAGGTCTCACAGAGTCAGGAATGTTTCCTCTTGCCTAGTTGCCAGTTTTCACCCCACACTCTCAAAGTCTGCTACAGAACACAGCAATCCAGGCTCAGAGCCAGCCAGGTTCCACCAGGCAGCAGCCTAGAGCCCCCCCTGTGCTAACCACTAGACCATGCGTCATTTAGATAGCGCCAATGCAAATCCAAGCTGGGTCCATGTAGGAACAATGCTGTGTTTCTCTGAGATTCTGGGCATGGCCGTGGTTGTGATTGCTCCAAGCAGCTACTTTTACTAGAAAAGAGAAGGCTTTTGTCTTGCCCTGGGCTTTGGCAGTTCAAAGCTACCTGTGAACTCCATTTGCCTTTGAGAAAAGGGGGGGGGCAGGAGGGAGTATCATGCTTTGTTTTCCCTTTCTTTTCCCATTGCCTGAATGAGTGGTTCTACTGGAACACTCCAGCTCTCTGGCTTATGGTTACATAAATACACAGATTGTTATCTAAACGAGCACATTTATCTCTAGAATCTTTTCCATGAAAGTAGGGAGCAGGAACCTTTACAGTATCTCCTTAGGACTTTTTCCAGTCGCTTTACACCCATTCCCCTGCTACGGCTTCAGCCCACTTAGCTTCTTCCTGTTCCTCGCTTGTGGCAGCTTTGGATTTGTACGTTTGTTCTGTTGTTCTTTTTACTGCTGTAAACTGAGTGAATGAAACTGATCAGGAGAAAGAGAGACGCATACAGGCAGAGAGAGACAGACAGAGAGACACACAGTATACACAAGCACAGAGTGAGACACACACACAAGTTCAGAGAGAGATGCACACATATGCACACACACACACACAAGTGCAGGGAGACGTGGTTCGGAGAGTCTTACACACACACAGCTGGAGAGAGCCTCTGAGACTCTGACAGTGACACCGGCACAAACACGTGCAGAGCCAAAAGGTGCTTAACTCACCGCCTCTTGTAGCCCAGAGCAGATGCTGAGCTTAGCCCCTGTGCTCTGGGAGTTCAGCTGCTCTCCCCAGTGAGCTAAGGGCTGATGAAGCCCTTGTTTATGCTGCTGGAGGTGATGTGGAAGCTGCCAGCAGGGAGAGAAAAGAGACTGTATTATATCAGGGAGGAAACTTCTCTCAGCCCCTTCACTGTGCACCACGGCCAAGAGCTGGCTCCAGACAGGGAATGGGTGTGGGGATGAATTAGCCTCTGTGAGGCAAGTAAGGGGAACAGTACTGAGTTTTTCAAGGCTCCTTTAACCAGGGGAAGGGGAGGGTGGTTAGTGGATTACATCTTTCCCTGTTGGCTGAACCTAGACAGCCGTTGCATTCAGCCCGTATGGTCACATTCATTTTCAGCCACTTTCCCACCCTTGTCTGAGCTAAAAAAAAATCTGAGCAGCAGCAGCCTTGTACAAATGCATCTTTGTAAGAGTCCTCATCTTCCTTTTGGCACCAGCCAGGGAGGCCAAACTACTGTCATTTTCTGAGACCCATTAGTGCTGCCGCTGGTGGCTTCCTGCAAACATTGTCTCTTTCTTTACTAAGCAGGCAGCCGAAGATTTTCTTGGCACAGAAGCTGGAGAAATAAGTGGCAACACCCTTGCTGCAAACTACAGTAACATCCTCTCATTGTTGGCATCACTCAGTAGGATTATTCAGCTGCCCTGCACTGACTGGCGGCTTCAGGCTTCCACCAGTGAGTCACTGTCGCCATCATGCACGCAGGTTTCCTGCTATAGTGCTCAAGGAAAGACCCTTCCCGTGTTTCTGACCTGAACTTTGAAACAATTGACACACAGCTCACTCCTGAGAAATCCACCTCAGGGCTTTAATGAGAACCACTTGTGGCCGGGAGATGCATTATAAATAATCACCATATCATGGAACACAGCCATTTTGATTATATTAATGGCTGGATGCCAATTCTACCCAGGCTACTGGGAGATGAGCCCCTATCAAAACCATGGAAGTAAAAAATATCCCTCCCAAATTTCAGATCCATACTTTTGTAATTGATTTTTAAATGTACAGCAGCTCGAAACAAACCCTGCATGAAAACACCCCCAAAGTAGGCAGCGGGAATGAAACAGGTCTGTCTAATTAGGGAGCTGAAGGCTGGTTTATTGTCGATGGTTGGAGAGATTCAGGTTTAATATATTGCCTTAGAAGTGTGATAATTTGGGTATTCTGCTCCTCAGACCAGTGCTTCTATAAAGAAGAAGAATTAATAGTAGCACGAGTTAGTATTTATATTCACCCCCCCTCCCCCAAATCAGAGCCCTGAATCTGCTCTACTTTGAGTTTAAGGAAGATTTGGATTTGAATCTCTGGATCTAAACCTGCCTCTATGATATTGGTTTTGGCTCTGACTCAAAATCAAAAGGGACCTGTTGTCCAAGTTGGATGAGACCAAAATCTCAAGAGACCAGCTGTCCTCGTGGCACTTTGACCCAAGGTGAGGCTAAGGGTGAACCCAGTCTATATAAAGTGTGGAAGTCTGTACAGTTCTGGCTCACCAAGCCCTGAAGAAAGTATTCAATGCACCCATGAGCATTGTCACCTTAGAATCCACCCCACTTCAATAGCTACTCATTATGGCAGAGCAGGATATGGGAGTCCTTGGAAATCTACTTCGATACCCAGTCATGAGGCCAGATCAGTAGAAAGAGAGTGTGAAGCCATAGGGAAGGCTGTGTGCGGCTGACCAGTTTATGTTCACAGCATGCATTTCCAGTTCACAGCTACCTCCCACAGTGGCGTCTCTGTGGACTGAGCTCTGGTACCAGGTAAAGAGGTTTGGATGTTGTTTCCATAGTAACAGCTCAGCTGTTTCTTTCTGCTCCACATGGTTCACCCCACTGTTCACCTCCAGGTACACCATACTGTCCAGTCACAGATTCAGCATGGGTCTGTACTATCTCTGGAAAGCCCTTATAAGCAAAAAGACTACCATATGCTGCAGGGATGTGAGAATGTATTGTACGCTGTATCTTTTAAAGAGAGGTCCACTGGAAAGGCCCTTTTCCTGCCTGCAGGGCATATGTTGACAGTTTTCATCACTCATTTTTCATTTCCTCACTGGGAGCTGTGCTTCTCGATGTCACCCATGTGGCTTTGGCAAGGAAAGGGGGAATTGCCTTCTCCAAACAGAGGTAGTTATGTCCCCGCCATGACCCAAAGACATGAGGAGGATGGCCCTGCCCCGCCATCCTGAGCAGGCACCACGGTAATTACAGTTACTGGCCCACAAAACCCACTGGGTAACCCGCAGGAGTCACTCAGGCCTAGTGTGTCTCCTCTTTCAGCTGCACTAATGACCCCTTCTACAGCCACAGTATGGTTTGTGTGAGAGAGAGGAGGAATAAACAGCGCCTCATTAGCCTCATTTCCATCCCATTTGCCCAGACATGGTCTCCTCTTGCTTAACAGTCACCTCTGTCGATAGCAGAAACTTACATTCTGTTTCTCCCATGGTCTCCTCTCTCCTTTTCCACACTCCTTGTGCAGTTGCAGAGGCTAGGATACCTAAGGGGGCCCAGCCGTAGGTGTTTTGTTACCCATGGTGGAAAATATTGTCAGCACGCCTTCCCTAAAAGGCACAAGCAAGAAAAGAAAATGGGAATTTGGGGCCCCTAAATGCTGTGATTGGCACCCAGGGTGCCTGCCCTGATTGTCCGGCCCTATTCTGAAGGGTTTGTCTACACTGGAGAAATATGCCAGGGTGAACTGCACTTGTTCCCCTGCAATCAATTGAGTGGACCATGCACCAAGACACAACAGTGTTTCGGTTACTTGTCAGGGTGCAAACAGCTGGTGGAAATTACCCTCAGAATCTGTAAACTCCAATTCCATCTTAGCTGACTGAGACTCAATCCAATGAGTGCCAGCGTGGATGTGTCCCTTGGACATAACTGATGGGCGTTCACTCCGGCAGCTGCTCTCATTGACTGTGTTTACCCTAGAGTTTTAAGGAGTGTTTTTACAATGAGATCGCTCTTTCAGACCACCGGTGGTTACTCCGAGCCAGTGCCTCCAGAAGGTTTGCTTCCTGGAGCTGAAGCAGGAGGAGCAGAACTGGAAGCTGCTCTCCTCATGACTCCTCAGCAACAAGCTGCTCCTCCATGGAATAACCCACCCTGCACCTTCCTAGAGCAGCTGGGTGCTTGCTGAAGGCTTCCCATCTATCTGCTGACCCAGCCCAATGCTGTTTAGCTGTGAAAGCTTTCAGACACCAGAGAAGATAACTGCACTAGTTAAGCACATCACGGGTGGAAAGACAGCTATTGCAGCTCCAAAAATAGCAGCAGAGAGTTGGATGTTTGTAAATTCTGCTCTCTGTATTTATCTAAGAGGATGAGGAACAGCAGAGGCTGGTCATCAAGGGGTCGTTTTCTTTCCCAGAAGGATTTTTCATTCTGCGGATCATCTTTCCCATACAAAAATCATAGATAGTGAAGAAAAGAAACACCGTCCCAGCTGAACCCAGTCAGCTTGTGATTGACAAGTATGGAAAGTGAAGCTGAAGGCCAGGCTGACGAGAGTGCCAGCTGGGAGCAGAGATGAACCAAAAACAGAGCCCAGCCTCTTCTTTGCAGGGGAAGTGTGTCTGAGATAAAAAAAAACCGACGCTCCTGATTTCGCATCAATCATCTTCCATTCGCTAAATGTATGTGTGAGCAACTACTCAGGCAACACAAAAAACGAGTGTATAATCAACTGAGTGGAACAGGGGGCTGGGAGTCAGGATGACTCATTTTTTTCCCCCCAGCTCTTTTGCAGACTTCCTGTGTGACCTCGGACAAGTCATGTCACTGTTTCGTGCCTCAGTTTCCCCATCAATGGAATGTGGATAATAATGCCCAACCTTACAGGAGAGGCTTGATCACATGTTTTCAGATGAGTTAATGATCTTCCTGTAGAAAAAAATCATAGCCTCACAGATAGGAATACTACTTCATGACAATGCCAGCTGTTCCAATGGAGCCTGCCCCTGTGTTGCCAGATTTTTTTCTGTTTCTTCTGTCTCCCTTTTCCCTGTGTTTAATTATTGTTATTTTTATTTTAATCTAGTGTGGGGAGCCCTAATCATGGAGGAGGACCCCATTGCACTGGGTGCTGTAACAACAGAACAAAAAGATGGTCCTTGCACTGAGTTTACAACCTAAATAGACAAGAAGATATAGGGTACGGGAAGTGGTAGAGCACACGAAGAGAGTGAACAATGTGATGGCAGCCAATACCATGTCAGTTAAACTGCATTAAATCCTGGTGTGTTCATTTATTCAAAATTAAAGTGGCTTTAATTTGGTTTATCTTGATTCACTTTGGAAATGAATTAACCTAAACCAAATTAAGACCACTTTAATTCTGAATGACCATGTCCACATTGGGGTTTAACTGAGCCACTTTCAATTCAAACCTTTAGTTAATTCAGAATAACAGAGTTACTAGTGTTCTTATCAGTCCCCCGTGGCAGTTGCTTGCCTTCCATTGGTTTGTGATCCAACAGTCAGGTTGGCAGGGGAAGAATATGGGTTGGGACTGGAGGAGTGGAAAATTAAGGAGCTGTCTGCTGGGAGGTTGGGTCGGGGTTCTGTATGGGCTAGTAAGGGATCCTAGAGAGGGATGGAGGGGAGGGAGAGAAGGGATCAGAGAAGGTGTATACAGCTCATCGCTGTTCTAAGGGGTACCATGACTTCTGACTCACAAAATTTTTCATACGTGCCCATTTCAATAGGCTGCCTGTGCTGCTGAAAGCAAGCGTGGGTGTGCAAGAACTCCATTCCTAGTCCTTGTGCCTGTCAGCGTCACTAGCACCGTAGAAGCAGCCTCAGCTGTACCAGGATCCTTAGACAAAGCAACCCCAGAATAATTTGCCTTGCTGAGCTGTCATATGGCTTTCAGAGACGGTTCCATTAGTAGCACTTATTTGAGACCCAACAGGTGACCCTCTTGTAAAATGGATATTATCATTCCATGGAAAAGGCCTTTGGCTTCCAAAGGTTTACTTTCCTCCCCCTTCCGCATCATGTAATAAAGATACTAGCTATTATTTTTGTATCACTGGCCCAATACAATGTCACAAAGTCATAGAGTTTAGGGCCAGAAGGGACCACCAGATCATCTCCTCTGACTTCCTGTGTTATCACAATGCTTCGAGCCCTCGTGTTTCACCTGCCGGCAGGTAAGTAAATAATCATTTCTACCTGAGCTGCCTGTTAAAACATCACTAATGAGGTTGACCTGCCGGCGAGGGGGCTGAGAAAAGGGGAGCCATGTTGTTTTCCAAATATTCAAAAACACAAAGAAAAATGGAAAAGGACGTTGATAAATTGGAAAGGGGGAGGAAATGGTAAGAAAAATGCTGGTTTCAGGCTCTTTAGGAAGAGGCACCAACTATTACATTTTAAATGCACTATTTAGTCTTTTTGAAAGCTCTTGATGTTGTCTTGTTAGTTTGATTCTCTAGCAATGTCACTTCTCATTTTCATTGAAATGTTCTCCTCTTCTATGGCTCCTCTTCTTTTTTGTTAGTGTTCTGCACTCCTGAAATCTATGAAGCACAGGAACTTGCATTTTGCCACATGAGGCCATCCTGGTAACTTGTGAGGAGCCAGGGGACCATATTTAAGAACAACTTGCATGGAAACGTAGACCTTTAAAAATAACAAAAAAACCAAACATGCACTCAGCCCGACTCTTTGTGCTTGTTTCGGCAGGGAGAGCTGAAAGTAGCTTGT
Organism: Chelonoidis abingdonii; assembly: GCF_003597395.2. NCBI lineage: Eukaryota > Metazoa > Chordata > Testudines > Testudinidae > Chelonoidis > Chelonoidis abingdonii. The sequence continues at coordinate 158,486,759 of NC_133769.1, read as the reverse complement.
CAGTTGAGTTCCCCAGCAACAGAAAATGTGTAGTTCTGTCTCTCTCAGATATTTCTAAGGTGTTGTCTCCTTGGTACCCATGTGCTGATCAGATGATGGGCACTGTCCTTGTTACAGTGATAGGGCAGCCACCAATAACATATTAGGACCTCCAGGACTACAGTTCAGAGGGCTTCTATATGGAGGTTCCTTCCATTGTGCCACTAGAATAAAATATTAGTCGTCAGAGAGCAGTTAGCCATGGGGGGGAAAGGCCCTGTGAAACTCATGTGGTCAATGTCATTATGAGTATAACTCCATTGATTTCAGTGAAGTGACACTAGAGTTGAATTTGGCTCATTTACGTCTGTAACTAATGATGCTGCTCTGCCTAGAGCCTGACTTCCAGGGTCAGGTGATAAAAAGAATCACAACCAGCTACCGATGTTTTAAAAGTGCTAAGCTAAAGGCGACGTGACATTTCAAAGTGTTGCAGCCAACTCCACTGAAAAACAACTACATGTTTTGTCCTTGTCTATGCGAGGCCTTCATATTTACAAGACTCCCTATGGCCATCAAATTGGATACTACAGGGAATACACTCCCTTGATTCTCTAGATTCATTCAGCGCCTTCAGCATTCACTATTTGTGATATCTGATATGATACTTATACTGTTAGTGATATCTGGTGCACTGGGCTTTTCAGCAACAATGGGTATAATTTTGCTCTCTTGCTCATACTGATGTAAATCAGGAGTATTTCCATCATTGCAGTTACACTGGTGCAAAATCAGTGTGAGAGGAGAGAGACTTTCTAAGGACACATTTCTGTAGCACCCTTCATCCAGAATAATCCCAAAAGGAGTTTCAGAGTGTGTGTAAAGGGATCACTTCATCCACCCCCTGAAATGCAACAACTTCTGGGATGGAAGAGCAACTGTTTAACATCACGTAACAATGCAGCATAAAAATATAGGACACTATAGATCTTTCAGGAGGCAGAATAGAATTTCCCAGACTGGAATTTAGTCGGAACAGCAAAACTAATTCTATGGCAAAAAGAACCATAAAATCTTTAACGCCCACAGCTGGACACAACCTGTTTTCCATAGGAACTCCTGCAGCACACCATCCCCTGTCACCATGCTGAAGCAGTAAATTCAGTACTGGCTCACAGGAAACCTCTTTTTGAACCACCAAAACCTCCTAGAGCATCTTTGGCCATGTCTTGACTAGGAAAAATGAGTTGAGGTCAGACTAGCTCATAACTAAGCATGACCTAAACTCAGCCTTTTTCCTAGTGTTTGATGCAGCACCTTTAGCTCAATTTTAGCTGGTCAGATCGTACCATAGGCAGGAGCTAATGGTTTTCACCTTAAATCTCCACTAGAAGAAAGGCTGAGTTTGGTGTGGTCTTAACATGTTAGCTAAACCCAGCCTAAATCTCAGACTTTCTCCTAATCAAGACAAATCCACTGTGTTTCTTGGAGTTTCCCCTCCAAATAGTGGCATAGTCCAACCCTGCTTAGCTTGGGTTCATGCCTTAGGGCTTATCTACACTTGGAAATTTAGCTGTCTGTGAGTGGATTAAACTAAAATTGGAAACGGGCACTCTTATTCCAAAATCAGAGTATCTATATGGAGGCTTATGTTGATATAACTATTCCAGAATCACTATTTGCTCTTTTGGTAAATTTCCAAATGCAGACAAGCCCTTAGGGATGATGGCGGTAGGCTAGTAATGCTTTCAAGTGGACACAAGTGTTAAGGCTATTGGAAACCTTCCCATCACATTTCCAATCAGGAGGATGTACTAAATTATACAGGCTCCAGATGGCATTGAGTGACCTTCTACCAAGAAGAGTACTTATAAGGGAATTGCTACTGGATCACTGACTGGTAACTCTGAGGACAACTTCTTCCAACCTGGATAAGGACAAAAATAGCTGGTTAATCACTGGCAGGAGAATGAACAAAGAGTCCATGAGCCAAAATGAGAGCGCCTCATTGGCGTGCTTCTGTAACACTCGGCAGCTGAGTTCAAGCTGTGATCTAAGCATCGAGCCACTGTGCCTCTAGCAAGCAGTTTAACTGCACCACACAGACCTTTGCTCTCAGAGGCTCCAGGAGGCACTTGTCCAGTTCAGCTGGAGGAGTAATAAAGGATGGCTATTTCAGGAGCAGAGAGAGGCTGGGAAAATATAAGCAATATGAGATTAAATGCAACTCGAGCTGGATAGGGGCAGCAGCATAGGGTAGGATTTAAAGGGACAGTGATCTAAAAAGTATTTTATTCTTTTTGCCATCCAGTGTCCTCCCACCTGAATACATAGATTGATTAAACATAATAATGTGCAATTGCTATACAATACTTGCCATTCTCAAAGCACTTTAGAGCCATTAACTAGTTAATCCCGACAACTCTATAGGGTGTGTATTATCTCCATTTCACAGATGGGGCAATTGAGGCAGAGAAGCAAGATGTCCTGCCTAAGGCCACACAGCAAATCAGTGGTAAAGGCAAGATTAGCATTCAGGGGTACGTGGTTCATTCCAGTCCCTTCTCATTCCAGAAGTGTTCAGAGTAAGATCATGCAGCCTCCTGAACACTAGTAAGACCTGAAACCTAGTAAGACACAGTATAAGATTTTTTCCCCTGTCAAGCTAAGCTCCAGTATGAATGAACCATTCAACTACCCAAGCTGCTAGTGTCTCTCTCTTGTCCCAATTAACATTTTATAACTCTTCTCTATAACTCTGTCTGTCTAACACTGTGATTGCCGTGCTCATTGATATACAAGTACAGGGCTGATCTAGAGGAGAGAGAAAATGGGAGTGAGTTTATGGAGAGACTCATACATAAGAATCTCTCTCTCTATTGGCATGCTCAGAGCTCACATTCCTTAGAAGAAGGAAAAGGTGAATTATAGTTTGACCATATGTAGATGCACTGCTGGATATCTCCAATCTCAGCCTTTGGTGGGATTAGTATTCCTCAGGTTCCCTGAGATAACTTCCTCCACTCAAATAGCACTTTCCATCCCTTCCCACATTTTTGCTACTACAAAGGAAAGAGCATTCTTCTCTGCAGCTCCTGCATCTACAACAGTCTCCCTGTATCTCTCTGCCTCATTGACTTTCCATTTCCCTCCAAAGCTCAACTGAAGATCTCTTCCCCATTGTCTATATCTCTTAATTTTGACATCCTCTGTTATGAATTGCGTCTGACAAAGTGGGTATTCGCCCACGAAAGCTCATGCTCCAATACGTCTGTTAGTCTATAAGGTGCCATGGGACTCTCTTGCTTTTTACAGATCCAGACTAACATGGCTACCCCTCTGATACCACCATTCTAACAGTAGTAATTAAACCTGTGCAGCACTATGGATTACAGTTTGGAAGACCCTAAGTCCCCCAGTGGTGTTTGGAGAGGGAAAGTGCAGCACCTCCTGTTGGTGACTGTTGCTGTCACTGCTAACCTCTGGTCTATGCGCTATGCCACATTGGGCTTCTAGGTTACAGTGCCTCCTGCTGGAGAATGGTGCGAGAGACCTTATCTGGTTATGGAAGGGTCATGTAATGAGATTTACAACAGGTCCACTGTACTGGAGAAGGGAGTTCTTCTGCCCAGCTGCCACCTTCCTCCGAATCAAGAAGCAAGTGAGCTGGGCTCCTTTTCAGTGGGCTCTGTTTGATCTGCACACAATTTTCTGACAGGGGAAAAGGTGAAATAAAAGAGCAGGAAAACCATCCCAGCTTCTAGTGCAAGGAAATGAAGCAAAGTTTCTGGGGAAGTCACAAGCCAATATCTTTCCAAATGGACCAGGACTGAAGCAGAAGGATGGTCTAATCATTAGGGTATTAACCCAGACCCTGGAAGATCTGACTTCAGTTGACTGTTCCACCACAGACTTCCTGTGTGATCTTGTGCAAAATGCTTTCTCTCTTTGTGCCTTGACGCCCCACCTGTAAAATGGGAATAGTATCAGCGGTGTTGCAATGTTAAATATATTAAAAATTGTGAGGTCCTCAGATACAATGGTAATATGGCGTTAGGATGGAGTCTGACTGCTCTGCAAAGAGAATATTTGCCTCCTCATTATAAAATGCTGCTAATTCAGATCCTTTCCCACTAACAGGCACGTCACAAAGCAACGAGTTACATACCACCAGTGCAGAGACTGTGTGAACAAACACGACAATCATTCTGCATGCAACAGCTCCTAGCACACAGGGATGTGTGTGTATCTCATGCTGACTGATTAGAGCTGGGTGCAGAAAATACTTGAGAACACTAGAGAGCCTGGTCCTTGAAGAAGAGAAGAGCAACAAGCTGGTGAAGAACAATTAGTTACAGCAAGCTGTTAAGGAATGAGAGGAGATGTTTAAAATCAGTTGCCTCAGTCTCTGGGCTTGCTGCTGGGGTGGAGAAGGGAATAGAGAAGAGTGCTACTGTGATATTTGGTAGCCTGACTATGGAACCCGTCTGTTACAGGTGCCACTTGTCTGGGGCAGCAGTTTGTATGCACATTCTCCTAGCTCTGGTACTTTCTTTGCAGCAGTCAGCTGGGAGAAATCAAGGGGTTCTTTCTGATCAGCCAGCAATACATAAATCATACCTGAGAGAGGGTATCCTTTAAAAGGACTGTCTCATGATCCATGCCCTTGAAGCTTAACCCAGAAGTTCACTGGTTTATTACTGTAGGTCTGCTTGAGAGCACTAAAAGGATTTTTTTTCCTTATAGAGTGGCTCCCAATGCCTGAATTGCATAAACTGGCCAATTATTGTAGGGTTGCTCCTGAGCATTGGCTTGTGCCTGCTGATTTGTTATTTTAGGGTCTCTAATGAAGCCTGGGCCACTGGCTCCAATGATCATTTTTTGCTAAAATAAGGCCATCCTAAGTCTCTTCTGGAAAAGAGAAACACAAAGGACTCTGCAAGCAAATGGAAAGGAAGGAAGGAAGCCCCGTGTTGGTCTCCACCTGATTTTGGTATCACCCTCTTTCAATGAATCTTCATGGTGAGGAGTTCTCAGCCCACTGCCCTTGTCGTGCCCCTTCACCAAGAGCCAAGTGTCACCTCCTACTTCTCAACTGCATCTGTTCAAGTATCAGATTGAAACTGGCTCTTCCTGCTTCCATTGCTGTGTGCAATGTAGTTGCAGCCACGTGAGAGAGCGAATGAGAGGAAGAGGAGAAAATAACAACAGCTGGGGGCTCAAGAGGAAAGGGAACGCCCCTGACTGGGCTCCGATCAAGCCTTCTCCTATAGGTGGCAGAGAGACCATGACTCTCCTCCAGCTCTGTACCACACACAGGCTACATGTGGTACAGCCCCAAAATGACTCTTCCTCAGCCAAATCCTTCTCTCTCAGTTGAGCCTTGCATGCATGTAGACAGTCTGGTACCCAGCTCCTGTTCCCCACAAGTGCCCCTGTTAGAGTAGCCAACTTTCTAATTGCACAAAACCAAACACCCTTGCCCTGCCCCTGCCCCTTCCCGAGGCCCACCCCTGCCCCACCCCTTCTCTGAGGCCCTACCCGCCATGCACTCCGTCCACCCTCCCTCCATCACTCCCTCGCTACCCTCACTCACTTTCACTGGGCTGGGGCAGGGGGTTGGAGTGCAGAAAGGGATGAGGGTTCTGGGTGGGGCTAGAAATGAGGGGTTCAGGGTGCAGGAAGGGCTCCGGACTGGGGCAGAGAGCTGGGGTGAGGGCTCTGGCTTGGGGTGCAGGCTCTGGAGTGGGGCCAAGGATGAGGGGTTTGGAGTGTAGGAGGGGGTTTGGGTTCCAGCAGGGCGGTTTTACCTCAGGCGGCTCCCGATTGGCAGTGCAGTGGGGCTAAGGCAGGCTCCCTGCCTGCCTTGGCTCCATGCAGCTCCCAGAAGCGGTTGGCGTGTCCAGCTCTTAGGCGTAGGGGCAGCCAGGTGGGTCTGCACAGTGTGCACTGCCCATGCTCGCAGATGCCAGCCTTGCAGCTCCCATTGGCAGTGGTTCCCTTACTGATCACACTTGTGCCTAGGAGCCGAACATGCCAACTGCTTCTGGGAACTGTGCAAAGCCAGGGCAGGCAGGGAGCTTGCCTTAGCCCCACTGTGCCACCAACCAGACTTTTACTGGCCTGGTCAGCAGTGCTGACCGGAGCTGCCAGAGACCTTTTTCGACTGGGCATCCCTAGTCCCTGTTCTTGCCTGACTGTCTAATCTTAGAATTATTTACTGCCACTCTTCACTGTAAAATCTGAGGGACCTGAACACATAAACAGCAATAGCTAAGTCCCTAGCTGACTTCCTGGCTGCACCCGCTAGTTAAATTTACAGATTCAACATCAGTTTCTGTGCAGCTGTTCTCTAGGCTTTGTAAAGCAGGGATGCCTGGCTAAGGGCTGCCTAACAATGGGGAAACTGCTGTGTTTTAGGCCTGGCTCCTCACGCATGATGGTGGCCCCTTTTTAATTGCACTCTTTTTGCAGCTGTAACCTCTGCCACTGTGAACGCAATGACCCTCATGCTTCAGTCACCCTCCAACCTTTCTGAATTTCAGGTCTCAGAAAGACAAACTACATATGTGAGGCTTAATTGTGAAGTCTAAAAGGGGGGAATTCAGTCCATTCCCTGGCTGTGTAGTTAAAAGGGAGATTTCACAGGGCCTCAGCCAGCAGACTGAAAGACAGTCAGTCTGCAATGACGCTATGTTTATAAACAACAAATATAATTAGAATCCTGGTTCTACAGCTCCCAAAGCACAGGCCTCAACCACTCATGCTGCCTGTGAGCCCAGTCCCTAGAGAGCAGTATTACTCACGCTCTCATGCACACAAAGCAAGGACATAGCAAGTAAAGCATGAGGGTAGGGGATTAAAATACAATCACACATAACAACATAGAGTATACAATCGGAGTAACCTCCCAGAAGTCATTGGAATTGCTCCAGATTTATGCTGAAGTAAATCCTAGGTCTGTAGTGCTAGCACAGGCACAATGAACTGATTGAGGCTGGCCGCCCAAGGATATAGTGTTCTGTACAATGTCAACTAAAGGAAACTGTTCTCCAGCTGTAAAATCATGGGACCCAACAACACAATAGCCGCAGAAGGACACGGGTTTCTCTGCTCTTTCTCAGCGTGTGCACAAATAATCCAATTCCACAGGAGGTTTGTTGGACTCCCATAAAGCCAAAGAAACAAAGCCAGTTCCCAGTTACATGGATAATAATAATTGTTTCCCAAGCAGTATAATTATTATTTTGACTATAAGAAAACTGGGAGGGAAAGCACAGACATAATGTTTTCCTGACTAGCTGAGAGAGAGCAGTTTTGCTATTGTAAGAAACACTGGGTGTTAAACAGTAGCAGGGCTGCTGTTATAACGTCTCACTCAGGTTTCTCCTGACCCTCCCGAGGAGCTTGCCAATCAGGGAGCTGAAACCAATAACATGAGACTTAAACCATATAACCATTCCCAAGACTTCCCAGCTCCAAAATGAAAAAAGCGCTGCAAAAATCTGCCTGGAATTCACCACGGGCAGTCAGATTAAGGGGAAATCTCTGCATTCAGTTTAGATGAAATTTTTACTTATGTGGAAATAGTCCACACAACATGCCACAAGCACTGCAAGAAGCAGTGAAAGTTCAGAAATGGGCAAATTTCATTGTTTTCAGTTTGGCTACAAATATTTTGCACATTTTGAGCAGAGAGACAGGGCGGTTGTTTTTCATTTGTAACCTATGTACCAGAATCTGAACCCAGATCTTTTTCTAGACATGACCCATAACATTAGCTGATCTGCACTTTTGATAACCCACAGGCAGAAAAGCAGATCAGGAATCTGAGCAGCTCAATCATGCATGGATGTTACAGTCAACCGGTTAGATCATGCTTCTTGGCTACAAAGAACTTAATTTGCAGCACTAAGAAAAATGATGCTTTGGGCAAAATTCTGCTCTGACAGGTAGGAGCTGGGCTGTTAGGGAGCAGCAGGTGGTAGGGTGGTGCCAGCCATACACATTACTCATGAGAGAGAGGGCAGGATGACACAGGCAAAGCAGCTGCATTGCACAGTGGAGAACACATTAGTGAGTCTTTGAAAAGGATCACCATACCCCCTGGCTAACACCTGCTGCTAACACAGGGTGTGCACTTGGCCTCCCAGGTCCCATGGCCAGAAGTGTAAAGCCTTCGCCTTTGGGAGCTGTGGGTGCCCCAGCTGGTGAGGTTGCCAGATCACCCATCCCCCTGCCATGTCTTCAACTACTGGCTTGTGTGGAGTGGCTTCCCCAGCTCGCACAGCCATCCAGAAAAGGGCAGGATTTGGCCCTTAAGGAGAGGGCATGTGGGATGAAATGGGACTGTTCTTAATGTTTCCACTGAATACTGTAGGGGTGCTTCAGTTTCCCCTATTCATTTCTTAAGTCTCTAGGTGGTGGAATAAGGGGATGTAATTGTTGCAGAGCAAAGAGTCAGTGTACATGAATGGCCAACACTGTATCCTGGCAACTAATGGCCTTAGCCCTTCCCCCCTGCAAGTTGATAGCTAAAGGTGTTGTAGAACAAAGGAATCAGGTGACCTTCTGGCCCAGGAGAGGGAAAAAGCCCAGAGGAGGAGAGGTTGGAGGGTGAGTCAGTTTGGGGCTGACTAGGGATGTGAAGTGAGTGCAGATGTGGGTGTCTGACTCACTAGCCCTCAAAATGGACCCAGCTGAGGGGTCCTGTTCTCTGTACCTACAAGCTCTGTTTTAGACCATGTTCCTGTCCTCTAATAAACCTCTGTTTTACTGGCTGGCTAAGAGTCATGTCTGACTGTGAAGTGGGGGTGCAGGACTCCCTGTCTTCCCCAGGATCCTGCCTGGGCGGACTCCGCTGTGGGAAGCGCATGGAGGGGCAGAGGATGCTGAATGCTCCAAAGTCAGACCCAGGAAGGTGGAAACCATGTGAGCTGCTTGCCCTGAAGACAGTCTGTTCATAGAGAGGAGACTTCATCAGAGTCCTGACTGGCTTTGTGGGGAGCAGTTCCAGAGCATCGCCCGGGGACTCCGTGACAGCATGATAAAACTGAGTAAATATGTGCTCACTTGCCAGCTCTGGAGACTAAGGTCCTCTACTTATCCTTAGAGCTGATACAGTCTGAGCAGTGACAGCACAAACTTCCCACAATGCCCTGGCAGTGTGCCTCTGCCCTGGGGACTCCCTCTAGGGCTGAGAGAAGTCTGATTGTTGGGACCCCCTTTAATGCGGAGAAGGTGGCTCACTTTCCTCATTTCCCACATATGCTGATAAAAAGGGCTATATAAAATGTTATTATTGCATAGGATACACCAGCCATTTTGACTGCATTGTGACAAAATAACATTGTGGATGGAGTGAGACACTACTGTGTTGAAGTATTGTTGGCATTACAGCCAAAATGTTATTGTGCACTGCAGATTCATCCCTGTCTCACGGTAGCAGGAGATGGGCTTTCAGAAGATCAGTCTGCAGGTGGAGAGTCATGGGCTCACTCCTCAATTTCCTCTTCCCTCCCTCCTTTAAGAACATGTTGATATTTGCCTGTGCAACTAGAGCTTCCCACTTGTATCCACTTACATATTCACTTACCGAAAGGGTTTTACTTCATCAACATTGTGCAATACGTTTAAAAGCACCAGAACCAATTTGCCTGATCAGATTACTGTGTGTGTTTGTAAGATTCACTTACCATAAGAAAGCAACATTTAAAGGGACAAATGTTGCAGTCCAAAACTTTCCCCTTTTCCATAAAGGCATTTCAGAAAATCCTGCTAATGCTTATTGTGTTGCTTTAATAGTAATGCTTAGCACTGGTACAGAAAGTCACCTCTTCAGAGAGCTGGTCATTGGTTAATGAAGCCTCACAGTGACCCGGTGCGGTCAGACAGTTTACTACTAACCCATTTGGAGATAGGGACACTGAGGTTCAGACAAGTAAGTGACTTACCCATAGTCAAAGAGGATGTCACTGTCAGACCTGGCATTAGAACCCAGGTGCTCCTGAGTGCCAGACCAGTGCTCAGCCTATTAGGTCCCTTTCCAGTTTTCAAAGCCACTCGATGGGAGGCAAGAAAAAATTGGGTCTTGGTTTGGGTAAACCCTTGTCTAGTTAAAAAGGTACATATTGTGGACAGACATGGAAATTTTTGAGCCTAGTGGAAGTCTTGGTACTTTGCAAATCATTACTCAGAGTACACTTTAATTCATAGATATACCACCACTGTGCTGACATCCAGATCTAGAGATCTGAGTGGTTCTGGTTGGCATATGGAGTTTTGCCATCATCTACTCCTTACTAAGAGCAAAGCAGCATCACTGCTTCTGCGTGGATGCAGCACTGGGATATGTCAGTCACCGTGGGACATGCAGATCAGCTTCTGACCAAAGGGAGTTTTCTCCAAATAGTGTGAGTCTTCATCTCTGCCCCACCCAGCTCCACTCTGAATTTTCTCCCTCACCTACAGAACATGATAGTGGCATGGAAATGGGGAGCTAACATAGCTGGCTGGACCATCTGGAGGAAAGTATTGATAATTCATGTGCTGTGTCTCGCTTACTCCACAAAGGTGAGGTTTGGCAGCTGGTGACTGAGAACCACGCTCCAGCCCTGTACTGACATCGCTTACTATAAAGGAAGGTTTCTTTCATATTGTCAAGTGAACTGAGTGCTGGTGAGGGGTGCTGGATTGATGGCCCTGGAAAATGAAGGCCTCTTTTTATCCACATCATACATAAGTAGAATCCTGGCTGTCGTAGAACAAGCTTCCTACACATATGATCCTTTGTCAACATACCTCAGCCCTGACCTTCAGGGAGCTCAGTCTCCATGTCCCTTTCAGTCCTCTGCCTCTCTGCTGAGACTGCCAACAAGGGGCCCAGAGAAGGCCAAATGTGATGGTGGTTTCCATGCCATGGACATGTGTACACTGGGAACCATATAAACTAAAGCTGCCTACTCATTAGTCAGAGGCCATGTAAGAGCAGTCCCCTAGTCTAGGATGGCTTTCCATTAGCAACCTTGAGGTCAGAAGCTTTCTATCCCATTAGCAGTCTGCCTTGAGCAATCTACTCCACTGGCTAGGACATGCCTAATCTATCCCCACAAAGAGGCCTCATCGGGCGGAGCAGTCCCCTGGTGGGAGCAATATGGCCCCAATGGTACTGCCATTAAAATGAATAACAAAATTCTCATTGACTTCAATGGACACAGGCTCAGAACCAAAGTTTCTGTTGGCTCTAGACTTTTGCAGGTGGTCAGTGGCTCTTTAAAATTCCTCCTCTGTGTACAGTTAGGCAACAAGGTGGTATAATTGTCCATCCCCTGTCTACATTAGGGCTCCCATCATTGTGCACACTAATTCAGCTCCATCACTGGGAACAACGATGGGAGAGTTTAGAGAAATGAAGCTAGTGTAGACACTGACGTGGCCTACCCCAGAGTCAGAGTGAGGAAGCCCCAGAAATACAACCCACATCTCCGGACCCCCAGTCTGCTTTAACCAGTAGACAATGCTCCCTCTCTGTGACACACCTGTTAAGGCAACCTGTTACATCAGGTAGGCAGTTATATTTAGTTCCCCGTTATTCCTTATTTCTCTTTCTTTGTGTTTCAGACAAAAATGGAAACACGAAAACCGAACTGGTTCTAAATCATCCTCTTTCTCCAGTGTTTTTCCATTGTACTTTCCAAGGCAGCTCCTAGTTCAGTCTCTGCAAAGATGCTTCAAGATGCACTGAGGCATGTTCCAAACATCTGTGGCATGAACCGAAACAGAAGCACTGGAAAGCAGTAAGGACACCAAGCAGCATGAAGCACTCAGTGAAGGCCCCAGGGTGGTTACCATTGGGTCCAAAACTGCATGTTCAGGAAGCTTGCCAGGGCTTGGGTGGGTGTTGCTAATTGCATAGGAATGTGCCAGGTTCTATTGTTGAGCAAATACTAAATGATACTTCTGTGCATATGACAAGAAAAGGTAGTTGTGACACAGGGCAGAGGCAAGGGTTTGGGGGTTGCATCGTTAACATGTGCCATTGTAAACAAAAGGCTAAACAGAAGTGAGGAGGGTGTAAGTATAAGAAAATATGTCAGACGCCACTCAGACTAACCTGGGAGGCAGTTTGTGCTACCGGCTCAGCCTAGTTTATTATAGAAACCCCGTCACCATGATATATGAGGACATAAAACAAAGGGTTTCAGACATAGAGTGTTTATGACTGAGAAATAGGTGCAAGATGTGGGTGCTAGGGATGTGGTGTTTCTAGTGTGACATTCCTTATCCTTCACAAGAGTCAGTCCAACCTCCTTTTAAAGCACATTGCAAAAGACATGCCTTCTTCAAGAGCGATGGCTGCAGTACAGAATCAATATATGCAAGGGGGGCGGGTATCTAAGGCCAGGGCACGGTAAGTCTCCCCTGACCCAGGCCGTGATCCTGCCCATGTTCTGCCTGGAGATCCCGCTCTTCCACCTCATCTACACTGAAGCCAGCAGGGACTCAGCTCTGGAGCACTCAGATCTGGGACTATCTGTCATTCTGGGGTCATATGTATAAATTCTGATTCTGATGCCTCAGCCAGATTTGACTCAGGATTGGATTTTGAAGAGAGGGAGATCGTTCTGGATTTACTATTTTCAAGAAGTCAGGAAAGGTTTGGGGATCTTTTTGTTTGTTTTGTTGTTCTTCCCTTTTAGAACTTGTTGGTGTTCAGAGGGATCATTAAGGTAAACGGCTCAGAATTCATTGCTACTTGCTTAGGGCTTGTCCTCATTTCTAAAAGAGATGCATTTTTTACCTCAGGGCAACTAATATGCATGAGCTATCCCGGGGTACAAACATGGTGAGTTGAAGAGTAAGCACTTCAGTTTTGCCACAAGGTAAAGATCCCTATACCCTGTCCAGTGGTAGACGTTAGCAAGTTTACCTTATGGTAAAACTAAAGTGCCTGGCCTTCCCTGAGTTTTTATCTCAGTCTACCTCACACAGGCTTTGCGCTAGTTACCAGAAGATTAAAAATACATCTTTTTTAACAGTGAAGACAAGGCTTTAGCTGCTCTGACATATTGGAATGACAGACAAAAAGACACTTTTACATGGTTGTCTGAAAAGCTACCTGTCACAGCTAGTCTAAATACATAATTATACCAATACAGTTAATTAAAGTAAGAATAATGATCAGAATGATAAGAGTGTCTACACAAGGAGTTATACAGGTTTAACTATACTGGTATAATTATGTATGTAAAATTCTCTGTGTAGACTTTAAGTGGAACAATAGCCAGCAAAGGAGCTTTCCTCACTAACAGCCTGAGCCTGCACTGCAGTCGGTACTGCTGTGTGTGTATGGAGATAGGAATGTGAGAGGTTTGCTTTTCAAATGACAGAGTTCTGAAGCACCAGGTTACAAAAGAGTTTGAGGGCTGTAAAGTCAAAGGAGGGTTCAGACCCCTCAGGGAAATTGTTTTAAAGCAAAGCTTGAACTTTATAACACTGAAATTCCACCTGACCATCCTTGCCAATAAAGATTCACCCAGCAAGAAAGGCAGCTAAGAGACAGAAATAAAATACAGCTCGCGCACCACTAAGATCCTGGTTAACTGGCCTCATGAGATTTGGCATGTGGCCTAGATCCTGTGAAAACTTGTGGGCACATAGCAGGGAATGGAAGAACGTTGTGCTCCAGTGCCAATGTATGCAGAGACTGAAGCTACATGTGGGCACAGGTAAAGCTAAGGGCTAGGCATAGCTCTCTGCAACAAGCAGACAGAAGCTGAGCCCTTTGCATGCCCACTCCCTTCCTTGTCAGTGGACTGGCTAGAAAAAGGCTGAAGGTAGGGCAGAGAATGGGTGCATCTAAATTTACTTGGGTATCACCATGATTTTTATTATGCTTTGTTGCATATTACACCATCTGTTACATATATTTTTGGCCTCAGTTCTGCTACTCTACTGGGAAGGATCAAGCCCTTAATGTAATCATTTGCTATCATTTTCAGTACTGCAGTAAAACTTGCATCTAAAAAATCAACATCATAGTAATAATAACACACAAAAGACACATGGACACACACATTCAGTGAACATTCTCTCTTTCTCATACATATACACACAGCACTCTTTCTCTCGTTGAAATATGCTGGCACGTGTTCACTTGCTGATTCACACCTGTCATAAACAAATAGTAAGAATTAATAGCACAGAAGTACTTTATATCTCTTTTGACTGTAAAGGGTTAACAAGTTCAGTAAGCCTGGCTGTCACCTGACCGGAGGACCAATCAGGGGACAGGATACTTTCAAACCTTGAGGGAGGATAGTTTGTGTGTGCTGTTAGAATTGTTTGTTGCTCTCTGGTTGAAGTGACAGATGTGCAACCAGGTTCTCTCCACTCCCAATAGCGTCTTAAAGTGCAGATAAGTGTACTAGTAAATAAGCAATTAGACTTTAGTTTGTTTCTTTATTGCAAATTGAATGTGCTGGAAGGAGTTCAGATTTGTATTTTGCTGAAAGGATTTAATGTACTTGTATATTAGCCGGGAGTGTAATTCCCAGTGTCTTATAAAAAACCTGTACTAATCCGCTTAAATTTACAAAGAAATTTTTACTGTTTTTCTCTTCTTTTAAAATAGTTTCTTGTTTAACATGATGTTTTTATCTGGGTTAGACCCAGAAGACGGTCTGGATTCACCAGGAATGGTGGGAGAAGAGAAGGGAGAAGAGGTTATTTTCATTGTTAGGATTACTGCTCTCTAGGAGAGTTGGGGAGAAAAGAAGGAGGGGAGGCATTTTCTCCGTGTTAAATTCAAGAGTTTGAATCACAGATCTCAGGTAACCAGAGGGAACTGGAAAGCAACGGTGGAAAAGTTTTCTTCTTGGGGTAAGATCAGAGGTCTGGTCTTGGGGTTCCCGGCAAGGTTTGGATGAGGTGTACAGGCACTGGAATCTGGTGGTGCAGCACTACAATTATAAGCTGTAATTGAGCTTAGAAGATATCAGCTGGACACTCGCCACTTTGAGCTAGATATCAGAGTGGAATTATACTATGACAACTGCTGATCTTGGGCTCTCTCATGACATAATAAGACACTCACTGATGTGACATACCACAAACTCTGAAGACACCTCCGAAATGCACATCTCTCACATGCAGAGATAAAACATACTATCTTAAGCACCTTCACACTCTGAACACTCTTGCATCCATATACACAAATCTGGATCCGAGTAGATAATCTTGCGCGACATTTGTTCCCCCACAAACTGGCTGAATAAACACAAGTTTCACTGCTTAGAAAACGGAATTTAGTATGACTGAGTGACCGTCAGTCTAGTGAGCATGCATCAGTAAGAATCTCTGTCTCACACTCATTCCTTCTCATACAGTGTGGAGTGAAAGTCTGAATAAACTGCAGCTCGACACTAGACAGAGAATCTCTGGCCGTGCTCTAGTTTTAAAGCTTTATATTGAATAATGACCAATTTCCCAGCACAGACATCTTGGGAAATCACAGACTGACAGGACTCTGCTTTGTCGATCGTATAATAAGTTCTAGCGAGTCACACAAACAGACCTGTGTTTGCTTTGGAAATAACTATATAGGCTAATCAAGCTGTCAACAGATAGTAGGATTAAACAGAGAATAATCTCTTTTTGACTGTAAAGGTTAACAAGTTCAGATAAGCCTGGTGTACCTGACCAAGGCCCAATCAGGGAAGATTTTTTCAAATCTTGAGGAGGAGTTCTGGTGTTGTGCTGTTTAGTTTTTGGTTGTTGTCGTCTGGCTCGAGGACATAGACTGCACCAGGTTTCTTCTCAATTACCTTGATACAGGTTCTTAATAGATTCCAAAGGTAATAGTAGCTAGAAGGCCGAATATGGTTAGTTTGTTTTTGATCAAATGTGTATTGGCTGACAAGATTTTAATTCTTATTGTATACTCGCTGGGAGGTGTAATCCCAGGTTATAGCGAACGACCGTACCTATTCATCTTTAAACTTACAAAGATAATTTTACTGTGGTTTCTCTCTTTAATTAAAAGTTTCTTGTTTTAGAGACTGATTTTTTATTCTGTGTGAACAGCGGAACGGGTATGGTTCACCAGGAATGGTGGGAAGAAGAGGAAGGGAGAGAGAGGCTATTTTCTCTTGTTCAGGATTACTGTCCTCTCAGAAGAGTCTGGAGGGGAGAGAAGGCAGGGATGATGAATTGGTCCTCTCTGTTGTGATTCAAGGAGTTGAATAATGGATGTTCCAGGTAACCCTAGGAGGAAGCTTGGAGAGGCACGGTGGGTGGAAAGGTTACTTATCCTGGGGTAAGTCAGCAGGGTCTGTGTCTTGGGTTCCCGGGCAAGTTTTGGGGACAGAGGACACATGCCTGTAATTCCTGTTGGTGTGCAGGCACATTACTACTGTGAAGTGAGCTTAGAGGCTTCAGGCGTATACCTCATCGTTTGATGCTAAGTAATTCAGAGGGGAATGGTAACCATGACAGACATTAAAAATCATCATGATATATTGTTGCATTAATTGCCTGTTAAACAACAATAGAATAATTTATATTAATATTTTGGATTTACTACATTTTCAAATTCCAAATTGCGCTGGAGCTTGTTAAAAATATTGCTCAATACATTTGTACTGAACTCCTTGGGGGAAATTATGTCCTGTCTGTGTTACTTCATATTCTGCCATATATCATGTAATAGCAGCCAGTGATTGCCAGACGTGTTAAAACGATTTGACAGCAGATTTGACAAAATGCAAAGAAAGTACTGACATGAGATTTCTAAAAATAGCTACAGCATTTGACCCAAGGTTTAAGAATCTGAAGTGCCATCCAAAATCTGAGAGGGATGAGGTATGGAGCATGCTTTCAGAAGTCATAAAAGATAACACTCTGATGCAGAAACTACCGTACAGAACCCGAACCACCAAAAAAGAAAATCAGCCATCTGCTGGTGGCATCGAGTCAGACAATGAAAATGAACATGCATTAGTCCACACTGCTTTGGATCATTATCAAGCAGAATCCATCATCAGTCTGGACATATGTCCTCTGGAATGATGGTTGAAGCATGAAAAGACATGGGAATCTTTAGCGCATCCGGCATGTAAATATCTTGCAATGCCGGCTACAGCAGTGCCATGTGAATGCCTGCTCTCACTTTTAGGTGACATTGTAAACAAGAAGCAGGCAGCATTTTCTCCTGCAAATTGTAACCAACCTTGTTTGTCAGAGTGACCAGCTGACCAAGAAGTAGGACTGAGTGGACTTGTAGGCTCTAAAGTTTTACACTGTTTTGTTTTTGATGGCAGTTATGTAACAAAAATAATCTGCATTTGTAATTTAAACTTTCACAATAAAGAGATTGAACTTCAGTACTTGTACGAAGTGAATTGAAAAATACTATTTCTTTTATCATTTTTACAGTGCATATATTCATAATAAAAATAACAATATAAAGTGAGCACTGTGTACTTTGTATTCTATGTTGTAATTGAAGTCAATATTGAAAATGTAGAAAAACGTATAAAATATTTAATAAATTTCAGTTGATATTTTATTGTTATGCATGCGATTAATCGCGATTAAATTTTTTTAGTTAACTGTGTTAGTAAACTGCATTTAATTGACAGCCCTACTAATTTACACAGAATCTTCAGGAATATTTGGCCCATGACTCGTGTCTGGGATGAACAATACATGGAACTAAAACATCAAGTGCTTGAAATTTTCATCTAGGGAAATGTAAACTGTGTAGAGAGAGAGAGAGAGAGCATTTGATTGTGATTGTGTGATTGCGTACACTCTATGTGTGTGTATAATTGTGTGTTTTAAATGATGTGAATCACATTGCTAGATAATAGACAAATGAAAATGGATTAATTCATTTGTTTACTATCCTTCTTTACTTATTTACCCAGTTTACAGTCCATGTGATAATACTGAATAAATTTAGGGCCTGCTTCTTACAAACTTTAATTACTGAGTGCTTGGCTTAATACTGTGAATAAGTCCCCTAGGCTCAGTGGGACATGTCGTGACAGAAGGAATAGTGCCTGGTACTGAATGTTTGCAGAGTTAGGCCTTTATAGAACAAGGTTCTGTGAGGCCCTGTATCCAGTGCTTTATGACAGTAAAATCTAGAGACCGATTAGGGTGACCAGATGTCCCCATTTTATAGGGACAGTCCCGATATCTGTGGCTTTGTCTTATATAGGCTCCTATTACCCCCCAGCCTTATCCCGATTTTTCACACTTGCTGTCTGGTCACCCTAAGACCGGTCCAAACTGAAATCTGCATCTGAACACTTTTGATTATTAGGGAAATTCACACCTGCAGCTTTGTGGATCAGGTATATTTCTACTAAAATGCAGATGGGTTACAATAACCACATTCCCTTGTTCTGGTGACTTCGTAATGCTATTAGTAAAGGAATCAAGTTTCTTTCATCTGATTTATTCTTTATCTTTTTCTTTCTGCTTCTTCTTCTTTCTTGCTATTTCCCTATTTGGGGTTGGTGACTTTTATAGTCTTCATCCAAAACTCATGGTTCTACATCTGGCTGTTGTGCAAATTGATCTCTTTAAGGTACACTGATATCTGGTTTATTCACCAAGTCTTTGGACTCCCCTTGGTCATCTTCCATCCACAATCATTGCAAGGGCCATCTCACTACTATAACTCTCAGGTTGCCTCTGGACATGTGCATGCCAACATAGACTAGCTTCCCTCAACTTGTCTTCAGTTGGGGCACATAATCGTATCTATTGGATGAGCTTTACAGGTTGGCTATCCAAGCCTTTCAACCTTGGTTTGAAATTGGGTTTCCCTTCTTCTAGGTGAGATGCCTGCTAAGGCTACCAAACTCATGTGCCCTAGCAAGACTTGAATAAAGGCGGTCTTCATGCATCTTGGTGTCCTCGTCATAGGGACTGTGTGGTATTTGACACCTGGCTGAGAGTTACTGCTAGCTGGTCCACAGCTGCTTACTGGATATTCGCAGCTGTCCTGAATCTCCAAGACATTCTCCTATCCGCCACCCAGGGATGTGCCTGGTGGGAGTTGATTGCGCCTTCACAGATGATTTGTTCTTTATAATCTTTCAATATGGGTTTCATTATTTTACTGGGGCTAGATATTAGGCTATAGACTTGTCTACACTAGAAAGCTGTGCCGCTTTAACTATATCAGTGTAATTAAGGCTGGCCAGCACCTGTAGTGCACCTGTAGTGTGGACATAGCTATACCAGTATAAAGGTGCACCTAGCTCTTATATAGATCTTTTCATCAATAGATCTCAAAGTGCGTCATAGTCTTTAATGTATTTATTAATCATCATCACAAAACCCCAGTGGGCAGTGCTCTGATCCCTGATTGTCACACTTTTCTCCTTTACATACGCCCGACACGCCACTCGCTGTTCTTCACTCTTCAGTAATCTCCCAGTTCCCCAGGACGTTCTGAAAAGTTCACAGTTGTGTAGGCAAAGTGGAGAGACCAATCTGGTGACTGGAAACCATACAGTGGTGGAAAGGCAAAAGCCACACTCTGGAGCAGAGTGCAATAGAAAACATTTGTACCCAGTGAAGTTGGTGGTGCCTCAGTAGCTCCTTAATGTGTCTCAACACATGACTGTGTGCCTTGATTTGGGCCATAGTTGGAATACCAATGAAAACACACACAAATGCTGCGTGTTCTGTGTGGGATCGGGAGGACACAGGAGGTTGTATTTGTAACAGCTTTGATGTGTGCCACAGCAAAAGGACCCAGTTGTGCATGGGAGGGAGCAGGGAGTGCATAAAAGAAGGGACACACGCACCCAGAGTTGTGTTTTTGGAGTTTGCCATCCCAGAAACACAAGGCCAGCTTATTCTCTGCATAGCCACATGCTGGACAGAGACAGCCAGGGCTGGTGCTTCCATTTAGGTGACCTAGGCGATCGCCTAGGGCACCAGGATTTGGGAAGGTGGCATTTTGCCACCCTCAGTGGAAATTCGGCAGCGGAGGGTCCTTCCGCACTCTGGGTCATCGTCGGCAATTCTGCGGCAGGTCCTTCACTCGCTCCAGGACCCGCCGCCCAAGTGCCCCGAAGACTGGGAGTGTGGAAGGACCCCCGCCTAGGGCGCCAAAAACCCTGGCGCTGCTCCTGGGGACAGCTGCAGAGCATAGAATGTGTTATCTTCCGTATGGTCAGCATTGAGCATAGGCAGCTTAGTGGTGAGCCAGAGCGTGACCAGTGTCCTCCCATCTCAGTGTCCACTGTGTATGGCCAATGCAGATGATGGGATATAGTAGCACAGTTGTTGTTGGAGGGGAACTTCAAATGGCTCCTGTCCCCTTTGTTCCTTCACCTTCTCTCTCTCCCATTATCTGACAGTCAATGGAATTTACAGCCCAGCTCCCAGTCAGCTACAGGGCTGATCTATTTTATCTCACATGCTTTGAACAGGATCCTAGCTGCATCAGGTGCCCATCCCTGCCCAAGCTGTGTTAGCAAAGCTGTCCCTCCATGTCCCTGTGAAGGACGATCCAGCAGGCCCTTTCCTTCTGCATATAACTGACCCTTCTCCACCTTCTCCCCACCAAGTGGACTGCTGCCTCGTGCTGGCACTGTGGGACTGTGCTTCCAGCTGCCATGTAGCAAGAGGTCTGAGTTTGGCAGACAAGGAAAGGTCAGACATTGTGATGGGCCTTGTCTAGACTAGGAGAAGAAATGTTTTTTTAACCAAGTTAGCTACCAGGATTTGAAACACCCACTTAGCACCTAGTGTGAATATAGTTTAACACTTTTTAAATTGTGCCAGCAGGTTGTGGTTTAACAGCATGAGCAAAAATGGAGCTTGATGCACATTACAAGCGCTCATGTTAATAATACCCCAGGGAGGTACATGGTATCATTTTCCACATTTTACATCGGGGGATGTGAGACACCAGTAGATTAATGGTACAGCTACATTGCAATGATAAATCTGCCGCACAGAGTCTCAGACCCTGGGTCAATTGACTTGGGCTCGCAGGACTCGGGCTGCAGAGCTAAAAATTGCAGTGTAGAAGTTCAGGCTCAGTCTGGAGCCCAGGGTCTCACCCTCCCCTTTTGCAGGGTCCCAGAGCCCAGGCTCCATTCTGAGCCCAAATATCTACACTGCAATTTTTAACCCTGCAGCCTGAGACCCGTGAGCCTGAGTCAGCTAACCTGGGCCAGCCGTGGCCATGCTGTGGGTGTTTTATTGCAGTGTAGATATATCCAATACGTGTTGCCTGAGGTTGCACAGAAAATCTGTGGCAGAGCCAGGATCCACCCCATATTTCTTGATTTTCAGTCCCAGGTTTAACCACTAGCCTCTCCTTAGAAGGATACTGCATCTGAACCATTTCCTAATGTCTCCTTGCTAAAAATGCAAGCCAAACTGAGCAGGAGAGAAACAGAGAAAACATTTTTTTCTCTCTGGCTCCTTTTAAAACCAAACCCTTTCTCTCTGCTTAAAAGCCCTAGCAGAGAAAAAGAAAAATAGTATTCCTACTGGCTTCTGGATTCTTATCTTTCCCACTTCGCTGCCACTCATATCATAGCTTCCTACTCAGATTTGAACCTTAGCGTTCATAAAATGAGAAGCTAGCATGAAACCTCCAAGCTTAATTACCAGCTTGGATCTGATATCGCTGCCACCAGCCAAAAATTCCAGT
>NC_133769.1:158391738-158464531 GCF_003597395.2 Chelonoidis abingdonii | reverse complement strand
TTTCTACCTTTGTACTCACAACTTGGAAACTGAAGATTAGAAGCTTGAAGATAGAAAGACCCCTCTCATAGCTGAGAGACAGACTAAAGACACCGACCCAAACATTCCCTCCCTGAGCTTTGAAAAATCCGGTTTCCTGATTGGTCCTCTGGTCAGGTGTTTGGTTCCCTTTGTTAACGCTTTACAGGTGAAAGAAACATTAACCCTTAGCTATCTGTTTATGACACCTCCCGACACTGCTCACTATGTCCTGTAGAAAGGGCCCTACTGAATTGACACGACTTCCTTCAACGGTTCAGTTCCCCTAGGAGGTCTCTCACTGGGGCTAAGCAGTACCAGTGCAAGTAATTTTTTACCCTGGTATATTAGGTCTACACTAGGGGTTTGCACCAGTGCATCTATGCTGGAGAAACAACAGTGGAGCAAAATTCCTCCTCAGTATAGGCATGGCCTATGTAGACTTTTGTGAACTTTGGTCTTCTCTTGGTGCAGTGCAAGCCGTCTCCCTCCCTTCTTCTCTTGCCTGGCATAAGCTGTGATTGTCATTTTACCCCCCTTACTCTTTCCCACCAATTGTTGCCTCGGGGATGTTATTTTTGGAATCTGAGTCAGATGCCACGAGCAGAAGGTTGATTTTCTGTTTTGGTGGTTTGGGTGCTGTAGTTTCTGCATCAGAGTGTTGCTCGTTTAAGACTTCTGAAAGCATGTTCCACACCTCGTCCCTCTCAGATTTTGGAAGGCACTTCAGATTCTTAAACCTTGGGTTGAGTGCTGTAGCTATTTTTAGAAATCTCACATTGATACCTTCCTTGCGTTTTGTCAAATCTGCAGAGAAACTGTTCTTAAAAAGAACAACATGTTCTGAGTCATCATCCAAGACTGCTATAACATGAAATATATGGCAGAATGCAGGTAAAACAGAGCAGAGGACATACAATTCTCCCTCAAGGAGTTCAGTCACAAATTTAATTAACACATCATTTTTTTAATGAGCGTCCTCATCATGGAAGCATGTGCTCTGAAACGGTGGCTGAAGCATGAAGGAGCATACAAATGTTTAGCATATGTGGCACATAAATACCTTGCAACACTGGCTACAAAAATGCCATGTGACCGACTGTTCTCACTTTCTGGTGACATTGTAAATAAGAAGTGGGCAGCATTATCTCCCATAAATGTGAACAAACTTGTTTGTCTTAGCGATTGGCTGAAGAAGTAATAGGACTGAGTGGACTTGTATGCTCTAAAGTTTTACATTGTTTTGGTTTTGAGTGCAAATATGAGCTTTCCCACAGTTGTTCTCATCCAGGATTTTAGGTTGGCTCATTATAGAGGCAGAGTTGAGCCATGGAGTTTGGATCTAGATCTGAATGCTAAAGTTCAGGGTTGTTTGGATCCACTTGTTTTGTTCAGGTCTCATTTCCAGTGATGTGGAGTACCTAATGGGAAGGGACTGAATCAGAGTTGAGTAAAGGAAAATATATGGGATTCTGTTGTGAAATTCAATCTTGAGCCAGGTCTACAGCCTTGCAATGTTGGTTAGGGGCTAAGTTCACTCTAAGCTGCGTGGCCACGCAGCTGCCTATTAAGCGCCACACAGGCGCTCAGGGCTCCCTCAGGGCAGATGCCTCTCCCCAAGCCCCGGACCTGTTGCAATGCCCCTCCCCTGATCCAGACCAGCCCGAGACCTGCTGCAGCCGGGGGATAGGCACTCCAGCTCCAGCTCTGACCCAGCCCAGCCCAGACCTGCCGCAGCCAGGGGACAGGCGCCTGTCAGCCTCAGCCCAGGTGCTGCTGCGGGGAGAGAGAGCTGTCACACATTACCTTCATACTGGTGCACACAACAAAATTCATTCCGCATATGACTGGGAAACATTGGAGGGAAAACTGTGTAGGGGTGTGATTTTTTGCGACATTTCTCTACTGGGAAAAGCGCTAGTGTAAGACACAGTTATACAGGCATAAAAAGTGTTTGTGGCAATATAGATTATTTCACTGATCAAACCTGTACAAGGTATACTGGAAAAAAGTATTTTTTTATTTTATTTTATTTATTTATTTATTGCCAGTACAAGTTGCACCTACAAGAGACTTTGTTGGTATGGCTATACCAGAATAGTTATACTAGCAAACTTTCTCTAGCATAGACCTGGCCTGGGTCAGAAATGTTTCCAAAGAATTAGTGAAAAGATTATTGGGATAATAGTCCTAAACTGCTCTCTCTCATTCTTTCTCTTGCTCGCTCCGCTCCACACAGAGATATGATGAATCTTTGATCCTGACATGAGTAGTGCCAGCCATCTCTCTGGTGTTTGCACTGAGACAACCAGAAAACCAACGAAAGACAAGAATAATAAATGATGGTATTGTCTTCATTCTTTTTACAATGCAGTTGTTTGTTATTTTTGGGTTTTTTTACAGTCCAGAAACCTCTCCCAGGTACAGCTAAATTCACACCTATCTTCCCCAGGGATGTTCAGAATAGCAAAAGTGTTTCAAATCCATATGAAATAAAATCTTCTCCTCCATACTTCTCTGAGGCCTGGTCTACACTAAATGGTTAGGTTGAAGCAAGACAGCATAAGTCAACCTAGCTCTGGAAGTGTCTTCCTTAAATTTGGCTCCTGCCGACATAAGTGCCTTTCTATGCCAATTTAGTAACACTACCTCCCCAAATGGCACTGAGTCACGGCTGATGTAGTTAGGTCCATGCAATGTCAGTGTAGACACTTCATTGCTTACATTGCCTGTTGCTGACTTTCAGGAACCATCCCACAATGTCCTACACCGACAATACAAGCGATACAAGCGCTCCTGGTGAGTATGCACACTGGCAACCCAAGAAGCCAAGTGAGCACACACCCAAGCAATTTAATACTTGTGCTAGCTGTAGGCCAATATAAGTTGACATAATTTTGTAATGTAGACGTGGCCTGACCTAGGCTGCAGGCTGCCATAAACCAGCACAACATTAAAGTCAGTGGGTCATCACTGCCTAGGCACTGTATAATAGAATAATAGAATCCAGGTCTCCTGAGTCTAGTCCTCTTTTACTTTGCTTTACTTCCTCGAGGTTGACACTATGGTGGGGGAGAAAACAAGACTACAACAGAAGAGTGCTTCTGTTGACATAGCTAATGTTTGGGAAGGTGGCTTAGCTTTGCTGGCAGAACTCCTGCTTCTCTTGACATACGCGACACAAAGGGACTATGTCGGCAGAGCTGCATAGGCTCTGTAGTGTAGACATGGCCTAAGGATTACAAAGCTGGACATGCTGTGAAGCTGTTGCTACCACGTCTTTCCTTTCTCCCTAAGTTACATGATTTTCCTTCCTGACTTCACAGCTTGAGGACCCACTTTCCTCCTGGTTCTTTGCATTTTGCACAGCATCTTGCAGTTTCACTTGTGTACTGTAGTCATGTAAACTCTAATACTGCTGCCTAGCGGGCCCCAGTGGAAGCTGAGAGCAGTAAGTTGGATGCTGACATTTCCAAAACAAGAAGGCACCAGGAGAAAGAATATACATTATGTCTTTCCAGTGAGCTGACGCATAGAACACAGAAGGCTCTGCAAATTTACACAGTCAGATAAATCCACGGGGAGCCCAGAGAGATGCTCCTACTAAGCCAGAGCACTGAATGTGAAAGCAATAAATTGAGATGACTGTTAAAGGAGAAAAACCTATGAAGTCAGTAATGTCTAACCAGTTCAAAGAGAGGGGGCAGTATTTATTGTTGTAAAAGGAGATAGTATCAATAAGAGGTTTGTATGTGTTTGGGAGCTACAGAATGCACAGGGTTCTATGTCCAGTTGAGCAATGGCTTTCGGCATGGCCTGGGTAGATGGCTGTCTACAGTACCACATTCATGAAGGCGCTGAGCCTCCGTGAGGAGTTCTACTGCAGGAAAGACACATCTGGCTAGGAGACTCTGTGCTATGGGACCCCATCCCCAGATCCCCAGGGGGAGGGGGAAAGTGGGAGGAGAAGAGAGAGAGAAAGAGAGGGAGAGTAGACAAGGTGGCCAGAAGGCACTTTCTTGTTTGAGAAGGAGAAAGGAATGGGGGAGTTGAAGGGGAAGAGAGAGAAGGAAAACCAAGAAAAGATAAGAAATGGGGAGCCTGCTTTACTGAATTCAGAAGTATTCTGAAAACGTCATTTGCCTAGTCACCAACATACCTAGGGCCAGCCCTGCACTGCTGCCAGATTTTCCAGGCTCACCTCAACAAAACAGGGATTATCCTGCAATCAGCGCTGATTGTCACACTTGTCTGGAGTGGCTTATGACTGAGAGAGCCAGCCGTCGGGCAGAGTGTCAAAAGCAGGGCAAACACCCTAAACTGGTGGTATGTTCTATATTTAGGGTGGCCATGGCCAAGTTTCTAACTGTGAAAACCAGACACTGAGAGCCAGAACCTTCTCCGCCGCCTGTTCCACCTTTCCCCTCCCCAAGGCCCTGCCCCTGCTCTGCCTCTTCCTTGAGGTTCTATCCCCATGCTTCTCCCCCTGCCCCCATCATTCTCTGCTCTCTCCACCTCCCTCCCCCTGCCAGTTGAGTAGGGCTAAAGGGGTGGTGAGAGGTGACTGAAGCAGGACAGGGGAGGGAGAGCTGTGCTCCGGGGAGTGACAGATGACTGGGGCAGGATGGAGGGAGGGAGAGTCTCACTCTAGGGGGTGAGGGATGACTGGGGCAGGACTGGGGAGGGAGATCCATGCTCTGGAGGGTGAGGGGTGACTGGGGCAGGACAGGGAGGGAGAGCTGTGCTCCGGGGAGTGACAGATGACTGGGGCAGGATGGAGGGAGGGAGAGTCTCACTCTAGGGGGTGAGGGATGACTGGGGCAGGACTGGGGAGGGAGATCCATGCTCTGGAGGGTGAGGGGTGACTGGGGCAGGACAGGGAGGGAGAGCTGTGCTCCCAGGGGGTGAGGGCTGACTGGGGCAGGAGGGGGGAGGAAGAACTGTGCTCCCAGGAGGTGAGGGGAAAATGAGGCAGGACAGGGGATGGAGAGCCATGCTCTGGGGCGGTGGGTAAGGGGCAAATGGAGCAGGACAGGAGAGGGAGAGCCATGCTCCAGGGGAGGTAAGGGGGCAAATGGGGCAGGACAGGGGAGAGAGAGCTGTGCTCCAGAGGTGGAGGGGTGACTGGGCCAGGACGGAGCCCCTCCACCGGCCCGGCCCAGCCCAGCCCCATCAGAGCTGCCACCGAGGGATGGGGAGAGGAGCCCCTTCCCCGGCCTGGCCTGGCCTGGCCCAGCCCAGCCCCACTGGAACTGCCACAGCTGGGGACAGGGGCTTTTCACCCAGTCCCGAGCTACTGTGGCAACAGAGGGCAGAGGGGAGTCCTCTCTCCCTGCTGTAGCCCTGGGGCAGCAAGTATCCCAAATCCCTCATCCCCAACCCCAACCCAGAGCCTGCACCCCCTCCACCTCTGCCCCAGCCCTGAGCTCCTTCCTGCACCCCAATCTCTTCATCCTGGGCCCCACCCCAGAGCCCACACCCTGAGCCAGAGCCCTCACCCCACACACACCCCAACCCTCTGCCCCCGGCCTAAGCCCCCTCCCACACCCCAAACCCCTCATCCTCCACCACACATCATCTGGTGCATATAACAAAATTCATTCTGCACATAGATGTAAAAAATTAGATGGAACACTGGTCACTTAGATCAAAAATCACAAACTATTCCGGTTGCGTCCAGTACCAAGAGACCTCACTAGTCACTTACCCCGGATCCATCTGTACTTTAGACCTCACACCAAAGACAATGCTGCTAGCCAATCCTATAGCAAGCTAATTAAGGTTTTATTTACTAAGAAAAAGAAATGAGAAAGTTATTTACAGGTTAAAGCAGGTAACATACACATACCGATAAGTTCAGTCTGTGGTTCCAAAAATCAACAGAAATGTAGTAATCTGTCAGCACTGAATGTCTTTTCAGGGCTAACCCAGGTTGAGCCTGGTGATCTCTGCTTTTGTTTCTTAGCTCAGGAAGAGTTGCTGGTTGCAAGAGTCCAAACAGAAAAGAGCTGACATGAAGATTTTTCATCCGCCTTTATTTCCCTTTTCCAGCGTTCAAACAGATGGGAGGCAGCCTTCTGCACGTTCTACTCCATGGGTGAAAGGGCAATCAACACAGCTTTTTTCCTACAACTGCCCATTTAATTTTGATAGCCCTTCTGGATGGGTGGGGAGAGCAAGTTCAGAGCAAGCATTTTTACAATTATAAAACAAACATATTTACCTTGTAGCATGGAATACAGACATTACACATAAGATTAACGCACACAGCAATTGACAAGCATTTTATAGTCTAAACACTAAACACATCCTTGTAAGTCTAACACCTATCTTAAACAATATTAACATACATGTGAGCTGGTCTGGTTTCCAGCTATGAATTTAGCAGTGCTCAGCTGATGCCTACAGATTTGGCAAGGGCTGGCACCAGGTTTACCAGCATCACAGTGACATCAGTGGATCCTGAAATCACTTTCTGGACTCAGAAAAAGTAATCACAAGGGGATTTGTTTTGACCCAAGAGGTGGGAATCCATGTGTGGTATCATAAGGTAGCTAGTACAGCACCATGGTGGACTGGAAAGATGGCAGTCCTCATCCACTGTGGCCAGATCTCCATGACTGCAGGGGGACCCAGGCATAGCTGGCACTGCCTTGTCTACCTTTCACCAGCCTTTCTTTTTTCTTCTGTTCCATTGCATGTGAAGAAACCTCATTTTTCCTGCTCTGCATTAGTTCAGCCCTTGCCCCAGGATACAAGAGGCCTGTTATAAATCCATGCCCACTACTAGCAAGTGTATTGTTCAGGGACGGCTGTGGCAGAAAATGAAGCATGTGTACTTCGCTGCAGTTTAAATTTAGTGCTGTGACCAGACAGCGCTTAGATCTCTGCTGAATCAGGATCCTTCTGGTTTTATGTGGTTAAGGCAAGAAAACCAAGTCCCCTACCGCCAATCTACTCAAGGAGTGAGTTAATCAGCACATACTGCTATCAGATCTCTGTAAAAAAAGGAACGCCTTGAAGGGAAATAGAAGTGTAATATCAAAGGTAATCTAACCAACCACCACATCCTTGGTGTACTCACTACATGGAAGAAGGCAAGGATGTGTGGTATGTGTTTTAACTAGGCTGCAACATCCCAGGTTCTCGTCAGGGGGAACCCCAGTGCAGTGCAGTGACTCACACTCCATTGATCCTTTGACAATTCTTGGGGGACTCCCACCTCAAGGGGAGCCAGCCATCATATTAGAAAGGTCTCTGGGCCCCTTCACTCACCCACAAGCATCCCTTCCTCCTTCTGGGGGTTGAGGCGAGTGAGGATCTCGACTCCCAGCGAGCACCACCATCAAGCACATTGGCGGACTGGTCCCCGGGGAAGTTCCCCAGGCCCTAGTTCTCATGTAACCCCAGTGGGTTAAACATGATGCCCGCAGTTTCTAAGGACATGCCCTCAGGATGTCCACTATGTTACCTTTTTGTATCGGGAGCCTAAATCAGTGAGTTCCTGCCCTAGGCACCTGCCACAAGAAGGCACCAGCATCAGCTTGGCTGCCTCCACCCCACCCCACCCTACATGGGCTACCTAGAAGTTCGACCAACCCACTGCCAAGACCATCCAGGAACAAATCAGTGCCTATATCAGAGAGGTGCACTCTATCCTCTCTATAAAGCTCAGCTGCACTGAGGGCTTTGCGCCCATGTCTGATAACTCCCATTTAGCCATCAAAATCAATTTGAGGCTGGAGCACATTCTAAGATCATCCTCCTCTAGGTGGATAACAATGATGTCCTGTGCAATCTCCTGGGGCACCAGCCCATGCAAGAGGGGCATGAGATGGTCCCAGCACCTGCCCTGTCTGTCCTGCCAAGACAAAGTCACGTCCCTCTCAAGGTCCAGCTGCAAGCCTCTCACCAAATCACATGCTCTCTTGTAAGCCCAGTGCACAATGCTGTACCTGCAAAATGCAAGTCCATATCCTCAGTCCTAGGCGTGCTGAGATACATTCTGTATGATCGACAAGGGGAAGGAAACAGACATGGTTAGAACTTATGGTCCTTACAGTCCACCCCCTGCACTAGCTTCCCCTCAGGCAGCCGCATATAGGACTTATAAGCCCTGGATCGCCAACATCTTATAGCCTAGATCTCTGATGCACTCACACCCAACTGGGCATCCACTATTGTGGCCCCTATATGGAATGAATGGGAGCCATACTTTCCTGGTGGCAGCCCAAGAATGACAATCCCTTGTAAACACTCCCACAAACTGAGCTCAGTTACAATGGTGTGAGTCCAGAGTCACTCAAGCAAAGTCAATGGAGTTCACTATGGATTTACACTTGTATAACTAAGAGAGCAGAAATTGCACTAAGTCAATAAAGCAAAAGTTAAAATCAGAGCTGAGCCAAGAATTGTGATTCAGAGTCTACTTAACCTGCAGTTGGGTCTGGGTACGTAGACTTTACAGCACCCAAATCTCATCCTCTCTTTCCATAGGATTTTAGTGCAAAACAGTGTGGCAGAAATCAGTTGAACTCATGAGATATCTGCCATCTTGAATGGCGAAAGTTCCATGAGAACCATTTCAGAACCGCAGGCTGAAATTCCATGAGAAGTGGCTCTCATTGGATTCCAGCTTCATCCTGACTGGAAAATAGGTTCCTTCAGGTTATCGATCTAACCCAGAATCAACTTGATAGTGGCTGGATTCCAATCCAGGGATTCAAACCTGGAATTCAAAGGGATTTGGATTGGAGGTCTTTGTCCAGGGGACATGGCTTGCAAAATGGGGCACGTCCATGACATCTCTAGACTTCAGCTTTTCCTAGCTGCCAGAATGACCCTTGTGGCCATGCAGAGCCCAGCATAAATTAGAGCAACCTTTGGACTACTCTGAGGGCTGGTCTACACTAGAAAATTAGATTCATCCAGGTACATTGCTTAGGGGTGTGAAAAATCAACACCCATGCATGATGTAGTTAAGCCAACCTAAGTTCCCGCGTATACAGCGCTAGTTTGATGGAAGAATTCTTCTGTCAGTCTAGCTACCACCTCTTGGGGAGGTGGATTATCTATAGCAATGGGATAACCCCTCCCGCTGGTATAGGTAGTGTCGACCCTGAAGCGCTACTGCTGCATGGTTGTAGCATTTCAAGTGTAGACAAGCCCTTGCTTTCTGTGGGAGTCAGCTCCCCAGAGGCCCCAGAATCTGGTGGTCACAAAGGTGGCATACAGCCATGTGCAGCTTGGGCACCGCTCAGAATCCATGTCCTTGTTACGAGCCTGAACCAAAATCCCTAGGTCCAATTTGCCACCAACACAAGCAAATTCCAGGGACAGCAAGCGGAGCAATTTACATGTTGCAGGGAGATCATCCGTCATTTGGATCTGAAAATCCCGACTTGAGGAAAGTTTGTATCTGAATCCCAGCTTCCTGGCTCACTGTAGTGCGCTGTAACCCTGCTTCTGAACAATCCCAAACTTTGGGTAAGCTCCAGTCTGAACTTGATGTCTCAGGCTCATGCACCTCCTATAACCAGAGATAGACCCACAGAAAGAGCTGTATGAAACGTTAATAAAGTGTGGTATTAGAGACCTGAAAGACTCAGATCAGATTTGCTGAAACATTTGTGAACCTGGACTGTGTTGCAAGCAATATTGCCAAGATTATTTTAGAGCCAGCAACCAGGAGGGGGGAAGACTTGTAATACAACTCCTTCAGAGATGGAATTCCTTCTCGCTCTCCCCAGAAAGATGAGCTAGGGAGGGCACAGCATTGGTAGTGATTTTGGTTTCAATGCCTTTACCTGCGTAACTAGAAGAGCCATAGCACATAAACTTGGAAGTGGGGGAGAAACTGATCTGGCCCATCTGCTTATCCTGTTGCAGATCCTGCTATGAGGATGTCAGTGCAGCAGTATCAGAGATTATTACAGAATGGATCTTGACTCTTTTATGCGTTATTAATTTTAAAAAATCCCATGGGCTGGGGTATCCCTGTTTCAGGTGCCCGGAATCTGGGTGCCTAAGTTAGCTCTGTAACAGAAAGGGATAATAGGGGTGGGGTCATGAAAGGGAGAGTAAGAGATCTGAATCTCAGGGATATCAACTTGAGCTATGAAATTCAGTATCCAGGAAAGTGCAATAGCTGGACTGTTAAATGATATATGGGATTGTGCTACTCTTGGCAGATCCACAGGGCTTGGCTTGGTTCTCCTCTGCACTGTGTGGCTGGATTTGTGTTCCAGCCACAGCAAGGGGAGGAAGGAGTTAATAAGATTCCTGAGGGAGAAAAATTACCTGCCACAGCCTGAAGGCATTGTACCAGGTGTCAGCCCTGAAGGGAGGGGCTGACAAATGAATCTCAGTAAGAAACAGGCTAATAAAAGGAAGATTTTGAAATGATGTGTGGGGGGAGATTTTTGTTCTCAGAATGCAGCATACTGGCCTGAATCCTAGGTCTCAGAGGCACTGATCTGCAGAGCTCAGTACTGAACAACCAAGAGGGTGAGAGATTGTGTCATATCTCTTCTGCACAGAGGAGCCTCTGTGGGGGTAGAATGTGCTGGGATGTATTTTGTGCTCAGCACTTATGCACAACAATAATGAGTTGAGAAACCAATACAAGGAAACTCCCAGCTGCACTAACTAACCTGCATTATGCAGGGGCTGTTAAGGGAATTATTCCTGCAGTGGACAAGGGAAGGTTTTCCACTGGCTATCCTCACTCAATGCTCTTCCTAGGCAAATGCTTTACTCACCCTCTTTAAATGCCAAGTCTGAATATCCCCTTTGGCAATGGGGAGAGAGTTAACTCACAGAGGGGACCTAGCCTCTTCCAGCTGATGCTGACTAGATAACCAACTGCATGGGGGCAGGGAGGAAAGATGATTCTGTGGTGAAAGCTTGAGGCAGGTAGGGAATCTGTATGCCTGGTTCTGTCATGGATTTGCTCTGTGACTGTGGGCAATTTGTTCCATGTCTGTGTGCCTCTGTCTTCCCTATCTAGGAAACAGAGATAATCTTCCCAAGGCTGTTGTGGGGCTTAGATTGTGAAAGCTCCTGGAAGTTTTTAGAGAAAGGTGAGGTTATAACTGATGGCATTTCATGGCCCCTTCATCTGCCTGGGAGCTGAGCTGTACTCATCAACTCAGACACTAGAAGGGGGAAAGGATGAAGGAGCAAAGGGGGCTGCAGCCATTTAATGAGCCCCTTCCCCCTCAGGGTCAACTCTGCATACAGAGGGGATATGGGATGGATGCTGTTAGTTGCTATCCAGCCTGCTTTTGAGTTGCCCATACTCAGTACTAGTAAAATAACGGGATGGCTGCTGCTGTCTGTCTCTGACCAGGCTCATGGCTATTCAGAAAATGAGATGCTAGAATGCAAAATTCAAAACCACAGCTCAGAGTGTGAGGAGGGGAGATAATCAGGCCCTTTTCTTGGGGCACATATCAAAGCTGTTACAGTTACAAGCAACTGTGTCCAACAGTTTAACATATCCCCTGAGCAGTGCTACCTGCAGATGGTGTAACCTGTATGTAGTGCCCCTTGTATCATAATAAGCAACCATCTGTGGCATATGCTCAAAACACATAAAAGTGAAGTACTCTCACACAACTTTACTGTAACATGTTATGGGTTGTCCTGGATGTATAGGATAGAGTTTAATCCCACTGACATTTAAGGAGGGGTTACTCTGCATTTTCATCCATCTAACAAAGAATAGACTGTATCCCTAAAAGTTGGATTTAAGTATAGAAAATACACTTGTCTCATTTTCAGGGTCCTTTATACAATAAATAAATAGGTAAATCAAACCTTTCTTTTAAGAGTCTGCAGCCATGTCACCTTTAGCTGTCATCTGAGCTCTGCTTGCACTTAGAAGTGAATGAGTGGGGGTTTTTTTTGTTTCTTTTTTTTTGCTCCCTTTTCTTACCTGTTGGGTAATATTGTTGAGTGCTGTTCATCAGCTGCTGTGTTCTAGACCAGAAATAGGTGTATTTTCAGTGGAGAGTGACGTGATCACTGTACACTTAAAGTTCTTTGTGTTGAAAGATGGTGTATAAATATAAAATTATCATTGAACCTATACCTCATCCTAAAACCCTTTCAAATTAGGATTCACGTTTTTAAGAACAAGTCTGCTACTGGTAGAGAAATTTGTTAAGATTGATTTGGCTCCTTCTGGGAAGTATGCACTGTGAGAACATTTTCTAGGCTCTAGTTTCTCTGTTGAATAACTTTTGCTGATGAAGTGTATGTTTATTATGTAGTGTTTTAGTGGGTTACTCCACAGCTCAAAACTATGATGACAAGAATGTATTTATAATATGAAATCAACCTCCTTATACCCATAGCCGTTTCACTTCATGCTCATGTGTTTCTAGTGCTTTTTATGGAACTGTACTTGTTTAGTTAGGCTTATTTTTTGTACATTCAGTTTTGGGGAGTAGAGGATTCTATTATGCTGTTTTCTTTATTTTAATAGCATTTTAATTGTCATGTTTTCTATTAGTTCAGCTAAAAATAGCACCTTACAAAAATAAAACATGCATGCGCTGAAATCAGTTTCTTCATCTTCAATCATTATTTCCATTACAGAAGCATCTGAAGGCCTCCGTCCTGACTGGGTCCCAATTGTGCAAGTCTCTGTACAAACACATAGTGAGAGACTATACCTCAATCTAGGGCCATGTCATCCCAGCCAAAAAACAAAATAAAACCCCAACAACTTGTTTTTACATTGTCTTCACTGGGATTTTCCATTGAGCTAGCTATGACAAGGTATTATAGGGTTCTTTTCAGTGTAGCTATTTGAGATCCACCCTAAGTGGAATGTATAGGGTTGACCTTGACTAGCTGTGGCAAAGTTGAAAAATGACCGTGCCTTGTCTCCACATAAGTCCTCACTGCAAAGTTAACTTGGATTAACTTGGCATGCAAGTAGCCACAGTGCAAAACCCAGCCTGAGTTACTAGGTCCTCACTGATGCTACATTTACCCATGTGTGTCACTAGGACTTCTGGGGGAAATCTGTGCTGCAGTGAGCTCCGTGTGTTCTCTCCCAGTGAATTGTGGGAGATCTTGTCTGTCCTGTGCACGCAGTATTCCAGTGCCTTTCCACTATTCCTCCTATCTGCACCTGTGTGATTTAACCTACATTTTTCCTGCAAAGTGGGTGAGTTACCAGCCTGAGTGAAAGTGGACTTCAGCCTATTGGCCCAGGCAAGCCAGCTATCCCCAACTGAACAGGGCTGCCCAGAGGACTCAGGGGCCTGGGGTCTTTGGCGGTGGGGGGCCCCCGCTTTGGTGGTAATTCGGAAGTGGGGGGTCCTTCCAGTCCGGGACCTGCCGCCAAAGTGCCCCGAAGACCTGCAGTGGGGGTCCCCCACCACCGAATTACTGCCGAAGACCTGGCACTTTGGCGGCAGGTCCCGCTTTGGCAGTAATTCAGGAGGATCCCCCCGTCGCCGAAGACCCGGAGTGGAAGACGCTCTGGGGGCCCGGGCCCCATGAGAGTTTTCCAGAGCCCCCAGAGTGAGTGAAGGACCCCACTCCAGAGGCACTGAAAAACTCTTTGTGGGGGGCCCAGGGCAAATTGCCCCACTTGCCTTCCCCCCGCCCCAACCCCGGGCAGCCCTGCAACTGAAAGCACTGCTAAACTTGGTCAGTGATTTTTTTGTGTGTGTTTGTGGACAGGAGTGGGGCTAAGAGCAACACCTGAGTTAGAGCCTGGGTTGTCTCTGCTGTGAAGACACATCCTAGCATTTTATATCAAGAAAACTATCTAGAGTTAGGCCTGGTCTACACTAGAAAATTAGGTCAGTCTAACTGGGTCGGTTAGGGGTGTAATAATCTGCACCCCTGAGCAGCATTGTTAAGCCTGCCAAAGTCCCCACTTAGCACTATGTCAACAGAAGAATTCTTCCATTGACCTAGCCACTGCCTCTTGGGGAGGTAATTACCCATCAGAGTAGGAAGTGTTTACACTGAAGTGCTGTGGTGGCGCAGCTGTGCCATCATAGCATTTTAAGTGTAGATAAACCCTTAACTATCTTGATGCAAAACCCCAACGACTTTATTCAGTGAAGCCATAACTTCCACAGACAAGTCAGACCAGGTCTGGGAGGGAAAATGGAGAAGTTAAATGATTTGCCCAAGGTCATGCAGTAGGTCAGTGGCAGAACAGGGAATAGAACCCTATTTTTGCCTTTCCCATCCAAGGATCTCAATACACCTCACATACAGCAGTTTAGAGATGCATCTCTCCTGTAGAGAAGAGGAAAAATATTAATCCCAGAGGCACAGAGAGGTGAAGTCTCTTGTCCAGATCACACAGTAAGTTACTGTTAGAGAGGAATAGGGGTCTGAAAATTAGATTGCCCGTCCTGGGACTTACGTGACCCATATTCACTTCCCTGCTCTGCCAAAGACTTCTTTGTGATCTTAAAAGTCATTTCGTGTCTCAGTTCCCCATCTATAAAAAGGAGATAATGGCACTGCCCTACCTCAGAGGAATGTTGTGAGGATAAATACATTAAAATTGTGAGGCACTCAAATACTGTGGCAATGGGGACCATATAAGTACCAAAGAAAGTTACTGGCAGGGCATGGGAGCCTAAAACAAGAGTTCTCCTACCCAGGCTCCTTCTATATCCACTAAACTACACTGCCTACTTCTCATTCATAAAACTTTCTCATGCACTTAAGTGATTTCCTCACTAGTTTTAGTTTCCAGCTTACAATGTGTTGCTTTATGGGTAATTAAAATAGAACAAATACAGTGTCAGATTTATATCTGTAGCACTTACACCAAAACAACAATGCCAGTTTTGTGGTACTTTGCGATAATCCACTTCCCTCAATGTGAAAATCTGCATGGGAAGTGGATTATCCCAAAGTGAAATAGCACAACTGTGTCCTTATCACTTTTGCTATGCAGTGCTTTCAGCACTCGATAAAGCTTGGATGCCGAGAAAGGAAAAACCTTCCACAAGTCTATTTTGTAAAGCACCCAAAAAATAATTCAATGCAGCCACAACAGCCTCAGTCAGAACTGAACTTGGGCACCAGAGCTCAGACACTAATACTACAAACTAGTAATGTATCCTGGTATAGTAGATAGGGCACAGGCCTGGGCATTGAGAGTTTTGAGTTCTGATCCTTAAAGAATCCTCCTCCTTTCTAGATGATCTACTAATGTGGGCACTGACTGCGCAAAAGTGCCCATGCAGTGATGCAGGGCTATAGCGTAGTCCCTGCCTCTTTGAGTGACATGCCTGATTGATGAGTCCCTGATTCAGCAAAGTGCTTAAGAGCTTTGCTGAATCAGGGCCAGAATGCACATCTTGTGCAGAACATGGCTGTCTAGCAAATAGTTTCAAATATTTTATTGATGTCTTTAAATCTAAATGATTAAAAAGATGGTCATCCAAGGCTCTAGTGCCCAAACACACCATTAATACAATAAAACCCTTACAGCATTGATCATTTCAGCAGGAACTCAGCCAGCCACCTACACAGACTCCTTTCTACCCTTTCATCATTCTGAAAAGCATACTCTCAGCCTTTTCCAAACACCCTATTAAAGAGATGATGCTGGCATTGAGCTAGGAAGGCTACCCAATTTGGGCTATTTCAGACCAAGGAGGGAAAGTCTGTTCCAGAGTCCTAGGGAGCCCTCGGAGAACACTCTGCTGGCAGGCCCCTTCTCTTTTATAACAAGGGGATCCAGCCTGAACCTCCAAGCTGACTGGAGCTGTAGGAGTATGGTGTGGGGAGAAAAAGAGAGGTAATCCCCCTCATAGGCCAGTTCAGCCCATTTAGGACTTTATAGGTCATAAATGACACTTTAAGCTTCGTCCAGAGACCAACAGGCAGCCAGTGCAGACTGTAAGTATGCGCTCCCAGCAAGATGTCCTGCTCAGTAAGTGAGGTGCACCAGCTTCAGCCTCTGAAAGGATTTAAGGTGTATTGCATACAACACAATAATCACGTCTCCAGCTTACTGGTTTTCTTTAAAAAAAAAAAAAAAAAAAAAGTGGGGGCAATGCTATTTAAATAAAAGGACATTCCAAGAACATCAAACTTGCAAAATGAAGAATTCAAAAATCTGTGAATGTCAAAGCTTCATGAGCAATCATAACTATAACTCTGCTTCCTTGTGCAGATGCTTTGCAATGTAAGACCAAATTCTCTGCTAGTATACATGGGTGGCTCCACTGGAGTCACTAAACTAGTACTCATTTACATCAGCAGCAAATTTAGCCCATGGTCTTTATTTACACGCTCACATGCTGTTATTCCTGCCGAAACCCAGCCTTATGCAGTACAGAGGCTGTCTGGTGCTTAGTGAATGAGACCGGTTTTCCAGATCTGTGCTTGTCTTTGGTCAAATTCTATTTATACTGACCATTATGTAAATCTGTAGTAAAACTAAATGCACACAAGTGTAACTGAGAACACATTTTTACCCTCAGACTGAGTACAGTGAATGAGGCAGGGGTTCATTTACTGAACGAGGATAAATACTGAACATCTCCCAGCCTCATTCACTGGGCACCATTCAGAAAGAAGGAAGCAGGTGTTCTATGCCAATATTTGGAAGTAAAGACTATATCATAATGTATATGCACAAAGGGAAGAGTTAAGGTTGCACTTTGCCACTTTCTGACATCTTTGCAAGTTTAATGTTCTTTTAATGTAGCTATTTTATATGGAATACTCTTATAAATGTAAGATTATTTTATTAAAAAGTAGATACCAAGCTATTCTACAAACTTAACATTACTGGTAGCTAGAAAAAAACATTTAATGGGAAAAAATGCAAAAATTTCAACCAGCTCTAATATAATGAACCACTCACACACAACATGACTATGGTGATTGCATTTTGATTAAGAATATGTAGAAGACATATTTTTGGCTGAGTACATTAACTGTCCTACACTTACAAAGGGACAGTTAATGTACACAGAGGACCATGGGTGTAGGGTCTGGTTCAAAAGAAGCATGTACACAGTATAAGCTACATGGTACTCAGCTTATCTGCCTTGGAATGTTGATGGGCTTGGACAACATCTGGAGAAATCTGAAGCTGTGGTTCCAGGGAGTCTAGGGATTTCAAAGCTGCTTATCTTCCAGATAACTAATTGGCAAAGAGAGAGGCATCAGAGTCTGTCTACGGCTAGAGAATGGGATCCTATAGTACAGGTTTTCCAAATATCACAAGCATAGCTGTAGTGAGTGTGTCTAGTGGTTAGATCAGGGACTGCGAGTCAGGACTCCTGGGTTCCAGTCTTAGGTCTGATTTGCTGTGTGTCCCTTAAGTCACTCAGGCCGCTTTTTAAAATTTATATTGGGAGTGCCTCAGTTTTTGAGAGTTTAATTTGAGACAC
The DNA here is from genome assembly GCF_003597395.2 of Chelonoidis abingdonii. Classification (NCBI taxonomy): domain Eukaryota; kingdom Metazoa; phylum Chordata; order Testudines; family Testudinidae; genus Chelonoidis; species Chelonoidis abingdonii. Next base: position 158,447,114 of record NC_133769.1, on the reverse strand, counting down.
CTTGAACTTGATATTCAGAAGTGCTGGGCAATTGCTGCTCCCATGTTCTTCAGTTGGAGGTGCTGGTGCAGTTTGCTTAAGCGCCAAGACTGAGATACTCCAAAACCACTGGCCACTTTTGAAGTGTTTGCTTCTCACCTTGTATGCCTCAGATGCCCCAACTTGAAAGTAAAAATACTTACACGCACTGCTGGAGGGAGGAGCAGCAAGGAGGGAGTGGCACAAGGCTTAATTGTTAATGTCTTGAAGGGGATTTGAAGGCCTTAGATGAAAGGCACTAGAAAAATGCCAAGTATTATCAACAATGCAAAATGTTTAGATTCCTCACTGGGGAAGGCAGAAGCATATGAAGAAAATTAGCAAAGAATGGCCGGTGTTTGTATATTTGTCTTTGATATCCTTGATGCTTACGTTTGCTAAATGGCCTGGGTTAGTTTTCTGTTAATGGAATAGGACCTTATCTTCTAAAATGATCTCATTAAAACTATAAGACAAGCCAGTAGGGGGTGCGAGAGCTGTGATTACAGCCCAGGAGGTCAATGAAAATGCAGTTACACACAATCACCTTGTGTTCTGTGTCCTCTGTAAGTGAATTACCCTTTAAAAAACACAAACCCTTTTTGCTTGCCTTTTTAACCTCATTCATAGAGAGAGCTACTGGTCAAACATCTCATTTTATCTCCCCTGCTGCTGCTGCTGCTGCTTGGTTTGTGTGGGCTATAAGTAATTCCATTCTTTGAAGACTTCAGAGATAAGGGGAGAAATGGATGGAGAGAAAAGAGAAACCACTTCTTAATGGGAGCTACTGGTCCTTAGCTGTTCTGATGTGAAGGGCATTCTGCTGTCTAAAGGCCAAAGTATCAGAGGGGTAGCCGTGTTAGTCTGGATCTGTAAAAGCAGCAAAGAATTCTGTGGCACTTTATAGACTAATAGACGTTTTGGAGCATGAGCTTTTGTGGGTGAATACCCACTTCATCAGATGCATGTAGTGGAAAATTCCAGCGGCAGGTATATATATGCAAGCAAGCTAGAGATAATGAGGTTAGTTCAATCAGGGAGGATGAGACCCTGTTCTAGCAGTTGAGGTGTGAAAACCAAGGGGGAGAAACTGGTTTTGTTTGTATGTTGGCAAGCATATTCACAGTCTTTGTTTAATGCTGAGCTGATGGCATCAATTTGCAGTGAAACTGAAGCTCAGCGTGTCTCTTTGAAAGTCTGGTCCTGAAGTGATTTTGCTGCAGGATGGCCACCTACGAATCTGCTATAGCGTGGCCAAGGAGGTTGAAGTGTTCTCCTACAGGTTTTTTGTATATTGCCGTTCCTAATACTGATTGTGTCCGTTTATTCCTTTTCATAGAGACTGTCCAGTTTGGCCGTGTACATAGCAGAGGGGCATTGCTGCATATGATGGCATATATTACATTGGTGACGTACAGGTGAAATGAACCAGTGATGGTGTGGCTGATTCTGGTAGAGTCCTGAGATGGTGTGTTGCTGGTGTAGATATGTGGGCAGAGTTGCATCGAGTTGTTGCATGGATGGTTCCCGAGCTAGAGTTACTATGGTGCGGTGTGCAGTTGCTGGTGAGAATGTTTCAGGTTGGCAGGTTGTCTATGGTGAGTACTGGCCTGCCACCCAGGCCTGTGAAAGTGTGGGATCATGTCCAGATGGATTGTAGATCCCTGATGATGCGTTAGGGGTTTTAGCTGGGGACTGTATGTGATGGTCAGGAGTCCTGTTGGTTTCTTTCTTGGGTTGTCTTGCAGTAGGAGGCTTCTGGTACACGTCTGGCTCTGTTGATCGTTTTCCTTATTTCCTCGTGTGGGTATTGTGATTTGAGAATGCTGGTGGAGATTGTGTGTTGGTCCTGTCTGAGCGTAGAGCAGATGCGGTTGTACCTCAGTGTTTGGCTGTAGACAATAGATCGTGTGATGTGCCCGGGATGGAGCTGGAGGCATGAAGGTAGGCATAGCGGTCGGTAGGTTTCAGTATAGGGTGTGGTAAGTGACCATCACTTATTTGCACCGTGGTGCTAGGAAGTGGACCTCCCGTGTAGATTGGCCCAGGCTGGGTTGAGGTGGGTGGAAGGTGTTGAAATTGTTGGTGGAATTTTTCCAGAGTCTCCTTCCCATGGGTCCAGATGATGAAGATGTCATCAATGTAGCGTAGGTAGAGAAGGGCGTGAATGGACGAGAGCTGAGGAAGCGTTTGTTCCAGGTCAGCCATTAAAATATTGGCATATATGTTGGGCCATGCGGGTGCCCATAGTGGTGCCATTGATCTGGAGATATCTATTGTCATCAAATTGAAATAATTGTGTGTGAGAATAAGGCACAGAGCTCAGCAGCCAGTTGTGCTGTGGCATCATCAGAGATACTGTTCCTGACAGCTTGTATTCCATCTGTGTGTGGGATGTTTGTGTAGAGGGCCTCTACATCCATGGGCTCGGATGGTGTTTTCTGAAAGGTCACCATGCATTGTAGCTTCTTCAGGAATCAGTGTGTCATGAGATAGCTGGGAGTGCTGGTGGCATAGGGTCTGAGTAGAGAGTCCACATATCCAGACAGTCCTTCAGTGAGAAGTGCCAATGCCCGAGATGATGGGGCGTCCAGGATTTCCGGGTTTGTGGATCTTGGGGTAGTAGATAGAATAACCTGGTCAGGGCTCTAAGGGTATGTTGTTTGTTCTGGTGTTGGGTTAGGAGTGTCCTGAGTAGATGGTGCAGTTTCTAGTTGTTTCCTCAGTGGGATCTGAGGAAGTGGCCTGTAGAATTTGGTATTTGGAGCGTTGTCTGGCGGCTTCTTTGGTAGTCAGACCTGTTCATGATGACACGCACCTCCTTTATCACCTCTTTGATGATAATGTCAGGTGGTTTCTGAGGCTGTGGATGCATTGCGTTCTGCATGACTTGGTATGAGGCAAGCAATGTTGTTTTTCCACAATTTCTGCCTGTGGACGTCGCGGAAGCATTCATTATATAGGTCCAGACTATCATTTCACCCTCAGGAGGACTCCATGTGGAGTTCTTCTTCTTGTGCTGTTGGTGGGAGGGTACCTGTGAATCAGTGTGCTGTTCAGTGTTGTCCTGAAGTATTCTTTGAGGCGCAGACGGCAAAAGTAGGCTTCCAGATCGCTGCAGAACTGTATCATGTTGGTGGGGGTGGGAGGGCGAAAAGAGGAGTCCCCGAGATAGGACAGACTTTTTCTGCTGAGTGTGTAGATGCTGGGATTGACGATATTGCTGGGTGGTTTGAGGGTACCACGGTTGTGGCCCCATGTGGGCAGGTAGGAGTTTAGACAGCTACAGTCCTTTTCCTTTGTAGAGAGGTGAAGTGAGTAATTGTAGATCTCCTGTCTTATTTTAGTGAAGTCCGTTTGTATGGAAGTTGTGGTTATTAATGAGAGTCTCCAGGTTGGAGAGCTCTTTTTTGACGGTTTTCCTGTTTTGCTGTATAGGGATGTTGATCAGGTGGTTCCTCGGTTTTCTTGACAGAGGATGGCTAATCTCTCACTGTGGTCTGTGTAGTACGTAGATAGCAGTGGAATTTACCTTTAGTCAATTTGGTATGATGTCCATCCATTTGGCTTTGGAAAGGAAGATATCTGTCTGTATTGTGCAAGTTTCTTCATGAGGTGATGATTCCCACTCCATATGGCTAAATGCAGTGCCTTGCATGGTGTCAAGTATCAGAGGGGTAGCTGTGTTAGTCTGGATCTGTAAAAGCAGCAAAGAATCCTGTGGCACCTTATAGACTAATAGACGTTTTGGAGCAAAGGCCAAAGATTACCCCTACGTATGTATGTGCTACAACTCCCACTGAAGTCAAGAGAAGCTGTTTCTATATACTTGAGGGCCCCTATTGCAACACCACACACAATGCTTGTACTGTAGGTGTATTGGTCCCACAATAAAAAAGGATCAGGCAGGTAATGAGATGCTCGTATACTCTTTAAATCTCTCTTGCACACATACCCTCGGCTTCTGAGCCAACATGGTCCTGAGTTTAGGCTCAGTCAGATGAGTAAAAAGCTTGGCTTCTTGTCTTACTTGTTTTTACAATGTACTATATATCGGCATATGTATACGTGGAAGGCTTAGGCAGCATGCCTAGCAGTAAGAACAGGAGACTGGGGGTCAGGGCTCCTGGGCTCTTATTCTGACTTTGCTATAGACATGCTGCATGGCCTTGGGCAAGTCTGCCCTCTCTGTTCCTCAATTTAATAAAATTCACCTTTGTTAAGCACTATGATCAAAAGTGCTATGTAGCTATTGAATGTTATGCACACGTTAATAACTAATACATACTTGCATTTATATAATGTGCTGAATCTCAAAGTGATTTACCTTGTAAACGCCATCTGAGGTTCACTTCGTCTGCCACTGAAATGTATCCACTTATAGCACGTTAGCTAACTTTTTTAAAAATCTAGCAGAGGCAAGACACGCAGCCTTTAGCGCATGCTAACCTGGTTGAGCTGACACCTAGAGGGGAAGATGGGCTTTAACGGGACTAGCGTAGATCATGTACAGGTATGCACTGCCGTGTCTACACTAGACTTTTAATACGTGTTACTTAGCATGTATTAGCGAACATCACCCCCTTTTAAATCCTAGTCTGGGACAGAGTGCTTCTTACTGAATCATCAACACCTGGGTTTGCCTTGGAGCTCTCCTATCCCAGTTCAGCAGAACCCTTTTTCATTCAGATTGAATTGGAATCATGGAATGTATTCTGATCAATAAAATGTTGAATAGTGCTTTTCCTTGTCAAGGCACCTCAAAAATCGGGGAGTCTTTCATGCAAGTGACGCAAAGTGAGTAACATAACTGAAACAAGTGTGGGAAGAGGGAGGAGAGGGGCCAATAAGAGGAGTTTCACTGTACTGGCTTGGCACGACCCAACTTATATAGTTGTTTGGAGTTTTGTAGCTGTGTTGGTCCAAGGATATTAGAGAAACAAGGTGGGTGACCTAATAGCTTTAGTTGGCCCAACTTCCTTTGGTTTGAAAGGAGCTTTGCAGAGCTGTAGAAGAGCTCTGTGAAGTTCAAAAGCTTGTCCCTTCCACCAGGGCCGGCTCCAGGCACCAGCTAAGGAAGCAAGTGCTTGGGGCAGCCAATTCAAAGGGGCGACACTCCGTCTGCTATTGGGGTGGCACGTCCGGGTCTTCGGTAGGAATTCGGCGGCGGGTCCCTCAGTCCCTCTCTCTTCCTATTTGAGGTGCCACCAAAGAAGAAGAGAGGGAGTGAAGGACCTGCCACTGAACTGCCGCCGAAGAACAGAGCAGTGCAATTGAGCTGCCGCGAATTGGCTTTTTATTTTATTTTTATTTTTATTTTATTTTTGCTGCTTAAGGCAGCAGAAAACCTGGAGCCGGCCCTGTCTTCCACCAACAGAAGTTGATCCAATAAAACATCGCCTCACCTACCTTGCATCTCCTAGTTATATAGTGAAAGATCAGAATGACAGCTGCAGGTCAGTTTCTTAACAGGGGACTCAAATGGATTTTGGAAGGATAAGAGTGTGATGCAAGGACATTTGTGTTTAAGGTATAGGACTGGGAGTCACGAGAGCTGACCTACATTCCCAGTTCCACCCAATTTTCTGCATGATGTTGGGCAGTCACTGCCCCTCTCTGGGCTGGCTTCCCCATTTGGAAAATGAGATCATGATACTTGCCTAGAACATGGGGGGCGGAGGGCCCAGAGAGCTAAAATAATGTCTGTAAATTGCTTTGAGATCTCTGGCAGTATAGTGACTAAGAAGTACAAAGTGTTCGGAACATCATAAACAATGCTTGCTTAACAATAGAGTTGTCCCCCCGCATCCCTCTGGATGAAGTGGCTAAAATGGAATGTTTATTTAATAGACTGCCAATAAAACCTGGGTTAGCATGGTAACACCCTGTTAAAGAGAGAGATCCAATGATTATATTACTGTATGATGTTTCTCTAAACAAAAGCTCACTGCTGCAGTGACTATTGTATTGTCTCTGTTATTCATATAGCTAGGGTTTGTAAACCTGTTAACTTCCTAAATAAGACCTAGTTTTTTAAAAAAAAAGGTAGGCTAGCATACATATTGTATCTCCCACAACACAGAAACCTTCTTTAAAATTAACAGATTTAATCAATCATTTGTTATAAAATAAACATGCCCATCTTAAAAGTAATAATAAAATTAAGAACTCACATAGCGCTTTCCATCTTCAAAGCACTTTACAAACACGAACTAATTAATGTAGATCCTACATATAAACAAAGGGGTGTAACCAAATAAACTGGAGTATAAAAATATTTTAGCTTTTCTTCTATTAGGAGGTCCGAGGACATGTTTGCACTTAAGAACACTGCAGCTGTGCCGCTGTAGCACCTGTAGTACAGGCCCTTCCTACGTGAGTGGAAGGCGTTTTTCCATCAAAGTAGATAATCCACCTTCCCAAGCGATGGTAGTGAAGCTGATGGAAGCATTTTTTCATTGACCCAGCTGCATCTACACCTGGGGGTTAGGTTGGTTTAACAATGGTACTCAGGATGTGAATTTTTCTCACTCCTTAGCAATGTAGCTAGGTCGATTTAAATTTTAACTGTAGACCAGGCCTGCAACAAGAGACATTTCTTTTCTTTGACTACCTTGATTTGGCAAAAATCAGTTTTCAAAACAGCCTTGTCCAGGCAGATCCCCCTCACAGAAAATGTTGATATTTTAAATCATTCTATTTAGAAACTCTCTTGCCTCAGAAATGACAGACATTCTCTTATACCTCATCTGCACTAGCATTGTTCAGGAAATCTCCCACCATGGCAGCTACACTTGAAGTTTTAGTGTAGAGTGGCTGTAGGCATTATACCACCATATTTTCTAACCCTGCGCAGAGATCAGGATCAGACCCAGAATCTTTATTTCTTTAAATTTCACATGCTGCTAATTCTCCTATCTAAAGCCAGAGTGCTCTGTCTAAAACATCACAATTTGATGCTGTGGAAATGATTTTAATCAAAATAAGTGATGCTTCCTACATATACTGCACCTTTCATTCATGGCTTGCAAAATGCTTTACAATTATTTGAATAGAGTTGACCCCCATTTTACAGAGAGGGAATGTGAGCTGGAAGCATTAACTGCATAGGACGATCAAGTGATAGAATCTTGCATGCTCTCATCTTCCCCTTTCTAATGATCTCTAGTCTATTCTGGTTTGGGGAATTTAAAGCCTCCTCATTAAAGGACTGGATATCCTTCCTCAGTAAAATGAAGGTCTGTCCACTTTGACTGCTACACCAAATCCAGGAGGAACACTAGCTCTTCCACTCCATTGAAAAAAGACCTCATTTTCTCTTTGGCTAGCACCATTTCCTGCAATTGAGCTATTTAACGATCCACATTTCTGTAATATTACCAAGCTTACTTCTTGAAGAAAAGCAACCTTTGTACAGGTAGGTCTCCCTTAAATATCGAGATACCTTTCATTATGGCTCAGCTCTGAAATGTGACTAGAGAGGCAGAATAGTGGGTCTTTCTGTGTGTCCCTAACTCTCACTGCCAGGGCTGAATGGGGTCTACTGGGCTAATGAATTTATTTGATTGGCTAAAATAGGATTTGTAAGCAAAGGGAGCAAACCTGCTGAGTAAGAATTTTTATAGTCACTTTTTATAGCTTTTTAAGACCACAAGGGACCCCTGTGAGCTGACTTCCTGCCTAGCACAAGCCGTGGCATCTTCCACAATGTTAGTTTCAAGCTCAGTGTTGCCAACTCCTGTGATTTTTGTCATGAGTCTGTTTTCCTTAAAGCCCCAGCTCCTGGAGCCAAGCAGATATGTGATGATTTGAGTCTTCATTCTTAAAGACAAAGTACATATCTAGCCCCCCAGGCTGCAGAGACAGCTTCAAAATGTGACCTCAGTGCACCCTAAAGCAGAAGTTCTTGCAACAAAATTTTTGGTGGCCTCAGAGTGCAACCACCAACTCTTGCTGGTGGCCACTCTGAGTTTTTCCTAAAATACTTAATTAACTTTAGGAAAAACAAACACATGCACATATCCAAATCATTGTAATTTATTTATGTAGGACTTTTTTGCAGACTCAATATTAAAAATGTACTCTTGTCTCTATTCTTTACTGGACCTAAACAGAGTAGAAACACAAATAAGGTGCTTTGCCCGTTCTTGTCTTTTTTCTTGTTACTTCTGTTGGGTTTTTTGGTTGCTTTTTTTTAAAGACTTCTAAAGAGTAAGTCTCTTGTGAAAAGTGCTAACAACAAACATACAAATATCATTTTTCACAGCAGACTTACGAAGTCCTGGCAAGCCTGGGGATTAATTAAGCCCTGGGTGGGGAGGGTACAGAGGAAGAGGGGCCAGTGACAATGGGGCACTAGGGGAGACAGCAGGGGCCAGGGTGATGGGGGTTGGGGGTGAGGTTGGGGCCAAAGCCCGCCACCACACAATCGGGGAATAGAGCCTGGAGCCTGCCACCCAAGGCTGAAGCCCCACCCAACTGCCCCGGGGAAAGCGAGGAACTCACTGGCTGCCTGCTCCTCCAGTTTTTGTCTCCAGAGAGGGGCAGGGCCCAACCACTACTGATGGCCCTGGAGGAGGGGCCGATGCTTTGAGTGCCCCTGCCCCCCATCACTGCCCAGGAGGCTGTGGCCGCAAGAAAAGCCCCTGGTAGTCACATGCGGCCAAAGTGGCAGTATTTGAGAAACACTGCCCTAAAGGCTCAAAAAGCAGAAGGCAAATAAACACCTAATCTATTATTTTTACATAAATTCATGATTTTAAAGCCAATCTCATGATTTTTGGTGAGCCTGACTCATGATTTTAGAACAGTTGGGGTTGGCAATACTGCACTAGTCACAACTTTCTGGTCATAACTATGCTCGAAAGCACGGAAGTTCGCACAGTGAAGTCTAGTGCAATCTCTCAGCTGATTGTTATTCAGAAGCTATTTTTTGCCACAAAACATCTATCTATATTTACTGGCCTTGAGAACAGGCTGTATCAAGGTTTTAATCCTGGGATAGCAGCGCCACTGGCATTTCAAGTACCATGTCATCCAACCCTATTCAGAGTGGGTCTAATCAACATGGTGCCTAAACTGGTGTCAGCAGCCAGTGGCTCATCTCTAGCAGAGAGTCCAGTATTGCGAACACCAGTGAAGCTGAAATAATGCTAGTGCTGACCAGGCTTGGGTGTAGAATGGTAATGGTTACAATCTTTAAAAACTGTCAGTGCTTAACAGGGACTACCAACATAGACAGGAACTTTTCTTTGCTGAAGACAGCGACATTTCCAGTTGCGTTCTCATAGGGTGCTCTTTGGTCTACATTTACGTGGATTCTCTTAATGGCAAGCAAAAGAAATGATAGTGTGAACAGGCTTGACTCCTAAATGTGAGGAGCTGATACCTATATCTGCAAAGGTATGGTTTGACTCAATATTTATTTATGCAATGTAGCTGATATGGTACAGATGGGTCCCATTGTGCACTTGAAGACTGTGCCGCAGACCAGTTTGAATGAATGCAAATAATGGTTGCTAGTGATTGTGGAAGTCTGGCACAGCCTCAGATCCTAAAGTCTTGAAACAGTGAGCAGTGGTAAGGAGGAAAGGGTACACTTCTATTTACAAATGGTTACAGCTTCTGGAAATTATTTGATTATAGACCATACTTCAGTCGTATCCCTCTCTCAGGAGAATAATTATTTTAAAAAAAAATGCTAAAGTCCATAGTCCGCTTGGACACTTAAAACCAATGTGGTAGATCAACCCCTCAAAAAGCTTGAAAAGATTCAACATAGATACAATAGCAACAAGAAGATTTTGTGTGTGAGACTGAGGCAGTCTTGACATGCACGAAATGTGGATGTGTGTCTATTGCATGCATCCATTCAGTGTATGCCCACGGCAGCCACGCATGCAGGGCTTGATTCTCCACTCCATTGCACCTGCTGCTTTTGTAAAAATGCTGCTACCCAAACAAAAATTCTTCACTTATGCCATTCATTAGAAGTGTTTTACACTCACTTTGCACAAGTATAAATGATGGCACATGGTGTAAGACTGTAATTATAGACCAGATGTGGGCAAGCTATGGCACATGTGCCAAATGTGGCACCTGAGCTGATTTTCAGTAGCACTCACTGCCCAGGTCTTGGCCACAGGTCTGGGGGGCCCTGCATTTTAATTTAATTTTAAATGAAGCTTCTTAAACATTTTAAAAACCTTATTTACTTTACATACAACAATAGTTTAGCTAGATATTATAGAAAGAGTCCTTCTGAAAATGTTAAAATGTATTCCTGGCATGCAAAACCTTTAATTGAGAGTGAATAAGTGAAGCCTTGGCACAGCACTTCTGAAAGGTGGCCAACGCCTGGTATAGACTGACCTCCTCAACCCTCTTTCTTGCCTGACATCATCATTACCATTGTATGTATTTTGTGCATATATTTTGAAAGGGTGGCTGGGTCAGGATGTGTCACCTCAGTCATTTCTTCCTAACATTATAGTCACTAGAAAAGAAGAACGGGTGGTTTGTCACTTCGTCTTCACGCTCTCCCACCCCCTCCCTACAGTATGTGAGGTCTTCCTCATCCCAGGAAGTGGTCCCTGAGCCGTGGTTACGTAAGTGTCTGTTAGGTGCGGACCCTGTGGATATCCGCGGACCTAAATGTTACGTAGTTTTTGCCTCTTCCTGAAGCACCTGGCTATTGCCGGCTCCCCAAGCCAGGAGCCGAGCGCGCCCAGGTCCGGGCAGCTGGGGGCAGGCGACCAGGGCTGCTGTGACGCCCCCTCCGCAACCGTGCAGGCGGGAGCGTGGGGCTCGTGCCGCCGGGGCGCGCGGGGCAAGGGGCGCTGCTGCGCTCACACACCAGGCCCCTAGCGCGCGCTCACTCCCGCGAAGCCGGCGGCCGGGGCGGGGCCTCGCTGCCTACTTTAGGGCGGGAAGCGCGCGCCCGCAGTCGCAGCTCGGCGGGGCGGCAGGCAGCAGCCGGCGGCGCAGCAGGGCGGCCGGGAAGCCCCGGAGTCCCAGTAGCAGCAGCAAGTCACCGCAGCCGGCAGCGGCGCAGGACGCGTGGCAGCCCCGCGCGGCCCGGCCCGCGCGAGAAGCGACCCCGACGCCGCCGCCAATGGCAGAAGGGGGTGAGTGCGGGGCGGCGGCGGCCTGTGGCGCGCTGGCCCTGGCCGGCTCCAGGCGGGCGTGGCCCGGGGGCCTCTTCCGGCCGGTGCAGCCGGGGGCGGGGGGCAACCCGCGCGGCTTGTCTAGGCCAGCGGCGGGACGTGCCCCCACCCGGCGATGCCGCGCGCGGCGCGCTGCCGGCTGCGCAAGGGGCCCCGAGCCGGATTCGGGGCAACTGTCGCTGCGCGAGGGCGATTCGCCCTGGCGCGGGGGAGAATGAGCCCGCTGGCAGGTCTGGGAGCTGGACTGCGGTTCCCAAGGTCTAGAGACCCAAACCCGGCAATGAATCGCTGCTACCGGCGTGTTAGCGGTGATCTCGCGAGGGATCCGGCAGCTCTTAACTTCTGCGATGATAACCACTAGGGGTGATGTGGGGGGGTGTGTCGCGCTCGCTCACTCATAACACGCAACAGCTGTTTTTTTACAACTCTAACAGTTTGTTTCTTTGAAAGGCATCAGATCACCATAGAAATAGAGGAGGTGGTTTAGGCTTTTGACCGATCTTTAGTTTAAGTCATACACTTAAAATAATTAAATTGCTCTAACGTGAGTAAAAACTGCATGGGGAAAATGGGAAGGGGAGAGACTGTTAATGTTGGGCTTATTATGAAACGTGAAAAAGAACAGGAGTAGTTGTGGCACCTGAGAGACTGACAAATTTATTTGAGCATAAGCTTGTAGCCCACTTCATCAGACACAAACTGATGAGCAGATCAGTCTATTTAAAATGTAGTGTGCCTCATCTGACCAGGTTATGTGTAACATTTCTGATCACTTTATTTTTTTTTCTCTTCCCCTCCATTGGTCTGTGGCTACAAATGGCTACATTTTTCAGGTATAAAGGGCCTTTGCCTGTGAATGGTGTGGGTGAACGCATGTTCCAGGTTGAAGGTTATACTAACAGTCCCAGGTCCAGCATGGAAAGAAATCTTAGTGTGTGTGGTAACATTATCAGATGCCCTTCTGGAGCTAAACTTGAAACTGTAGCCATTTAAATATCTTCTGGCTATTAAAAGTACTTTATACTCCTTACAGTACAAGGCCTGGAGGGGAAAGTTTGCATGATAATAGGTAGGGCTGTGTTAGCAATAGTAGCCAGAGCCAGTGATAAAAGGGGGAGGGAGGAAGGTGTTCAGGGATTGAGAAATTCATTGCATCACACCAAACTTGTTAACTGTTGGCATGGTATATATATACATAATGCTTTGTGTAGTTCTCCCCTCTTGGGTAAGGGGCTGTATCAACATTTTTTAATCCTTTCAGCTTGCCAGGTTGGAACTGGCAATGAAAAGAGCTTCTTATGGCTGATTATCATAATAATAATAAAAAATCGTCGCCTCGCGCCCCCCACCCGGCGATGCCGCGCGCGCGCGCTGCCGGCTGCGCAAGGGGCCCCGCGCCGGATTCCGGGGCAACTGTCGCTGCGCGAGGGCGATTCGCCTGGCGCGGGGGAGAATGAGCCCGCTGGGCAGGTCTGGGAGCTGGGACTGCGGTTCCCAAGGTCTGAGAGACCCAAACCCGGCGATGCCGCGCGCGCGCGCTGCCGGCTGCGCAAGGGGCCCCGCGCCGGATTCCGGGGCAACTGTCGCTGCGCGAGGGCGATTCGCCTGGCGCGGGGGAGAATGAGCCCGCTGGGCAGGTCTGGGAGCTGGGACTGCGGTTCCCAAGGTCTGAGAGACCCAAACCCGGCAATGAATCGCTGCTACCCGGCGTGTTAGCGGTGATCTCGCGAGGGATCCGGCAGCTCTTAACTTTCTGCGATGAATAAACCACTAGGGGGTGATGTGGGGGGGTGTGTCGCGCTCGCTCACTCATACACACGCACACAGCTGTTTTTTTACAACTCTACAGTTTGTTTCTTTGAAAGGCATCAGATCACCATAGAAATAGAGGAGGTGGTTTAGGCTTTTGAAACCGATCTTAGTTTAAGTCATAACACTTAAAATAATTAAATTTGCTCTAACGTGAGTAAAAACTGCATGGGGAAAATGGGAAGGGGAGAGACTTTAATGTTGGGCTTATTATAGAAACGTGAAAAAAGAACAGGAGTAGTTGTGGCACCTGAGAGACTGACAAATTTATTTGAGCATAAGCTTGTAGCCCACTTCATCAGACACAAACTGATGAGCAGATCAGTCTATTAAAATGTAGTGTGCCTCATCTGACCAGGTTATGTGTAACATTTCTGATCACTTTATTTTTTTTCTCTTTTCCCCTCCATTGGCTCTGTGGCTAACAAATTGGCTACATTTTTCAGGTTATAAAGGGCCTTTGCCTGTGAATGGTGTGGGTGAACGCATGTTCCAGGTTGAAGGTTATACTAACAGTCCCCAGGTCAGCATGGAAAAGAAATCTTAGTTGTGTGGTAACATTATCAGATGCCCTTCTGGAGCTAAACTTGAAACTGTAGCCATTTAAATATCTTCTGGCTATTATAAAAGTACTTTATACTCCTTACAGTACAAGGCCTGGAGGGGAAAGTTTGCATGATAATAGGTAGGGCTTGTTTAGCAATAGTAGCCAGAGCCAGTGATAAAAGGGGGAGGGAAGGAAGGTGTTCAGGGATTGAGAAATTCATTGCATCACACCAAACTTGTTAACTGTTGGCATGGTATAATATAACATAATGCTTTGTGTAGTTCTCCCCTCTTGGGTAAGGGGCTGTATCAACATTTTTTAATCCTTTCAGCTTGCCAGGTTGGAACTGGCAATGAAAAGAGCTTCTTATGGCTGATTATTCATAATAATAATAAAAAACCCGTAGTAAAAAAAAAAAAGTAAGTTTGAGTGAAGCCAAGAAAGCAAAAGCCAAGATTTTTGGAGCAGAGAGAGAAGAACTTCGTGTCCTAAAGCCAGCATAAAGAAAAAAATCCTCCCTAGTTGATCATTTAGACTCAGTTTTAAAAATAAAAAGCAGTGTCTGTTTTTAATCTGAATATTTTAGATGGTGTACAGGTAACTATGTGGAGTGGAGGGAATCTTTTTCTATTGAAGTTCTTAAAATATTTCCTGGAAGGTTTTAAAATGACTCTGCTTATTTAGTAATAATATTTAGCAGTTACAGTGGTCTGTTTCCAAAGTGCTATACAAACACTAACTGACCTAACATTGGATTGATCAATGCCATTTAGCAGTCACGATGTTGACGTAAATACATGAACGGTAAGAGAGCCATGAGAACACAAGACTATGCAGACACTAATTAAAATAAATTGTTTTCAGAAAAGGCCTTCTCATATTTAGTAGCCCAGAAAAACATTGGAGTGTATAACGTATTTCAGTCTGTTAGGCTGTTTATTTATTTACAGTGGTGCAAAAGGGTAATGGCACTACAAACCTCATGTGGCCACTGTAACTAGGTACAGTTAATCTACTGTATTATGTAAATTGGTTTTGTAAAGTTCCTGACTCAAACGCATTATCAGAACATCCTGTAGAAACTGTTCACTACAGTTATAGCCCAAAGACCAGAATGGAGGTGGGGAGGTAGATGAGGGTGTTTTGAGTGGTGGGGGTTGTGTTTGTATTTAAATGGGAGACTGTTGGTTATTTTAATGTCTTGTATTATATGAAAGCACTTTAAAAATGTCAAGTGACACAGGTTATGCATATTAAAAGACTGTTTGACCTAGTATAGAATCATAAAACAGGAGTGGGAGGGATACTAATGGAAAATCTGTGACAGAGTAGTTACGGGTACTGTGTGTACTTAGTCAGAATGTGTGTACTGTCTTGTGACATTGCAACACTGTTCTAGCAAATGTTTGTGTGTATGTACCTGAGTACTTAGTCAGAATGTGTGTACTATGTTGTGACTTTGCAACACTGTTCTAGCAAATGTGTCAAATCAGAGCTTGTTAAGGGAAGAGATGTGAGGAAAGACTCTGTGTGGTTTAACCACTTGAATATTGTTCACCTATCTTTGCTTGGTTTGTCCAAACAGGAAAGGCTTTTCTTTTTTCTTTTACCCAAGTGCCTTTTCATGGGAAAAGAGAATTGTGCTCCTTGTAACTGCTGTATATGGGGAAGGGAGGGCGTATGCTGTGCTCCTTGTAACTGCTGTATATGGGGAAGGGAGGGCGTATGAAAAGAAGCTGATGGAAACATCCACTCTACTTACTTGGTAGTAGGGGAGGAGGAATCTGATGACTGGCTGCTTAGCTGGGTTTTCAGCCTCGAGTACAGCTGTCGGGAGCTCAGTTCCTGTCCCCTCAAGACACACAGGACTGTGAGGAACAGAGGTAGCCAGGAGACAGTGTCATTCTATATATTATCCCTAACTGCTTTCTATATCATCTCGCCTGAAAATTGCCTGACCAGGAGCAGCAGTTTACTTTGTTACTTCTCCCCTCCACTTCCTTTTTTTAAACTGGTTGTAGGATACACTCACTGAGGGCTTGGCTACACTTGCAAGTTGCAGCGCTGGTGAGGGGGTTACAGCGCTGCAACTTACTCGGTGTCCACACTTACAAAGCTCAGCCAGTGCTGCAACTCCCTGGCTGCAGCGCTGGCTGTACTCCTGGTCTGCTACGGGTGTAGGGTGTAAGCGAATCCAGTGCTGGTGAATGCAGCCGCTGCTATATCAAGGTGTGGAAAACTCAACCAGCGCCTGTTTATTGGGCCCTCCAGTGGTATTAAGAGGTATTCCCAGAATTCCTGTCTACAACAAACCGGAAGGTACTCCCCGGAGCTACCAAACACAGCTGCTCTTTCTCCAGCAGAGTGAGGCCGTGAGCCAAGGCTTTGGAAATGTTCACATAGCTGTTTGCTGCATGGAGACAAACAGCACGGTAAGAAGGTAGGGGAGGGAGTTCAGTCGGAGCAAAGCGTGCTTATGTCTGGTCTGAAGCCTTTTTACATTTAAGAGTGATTGAGAGAGGGGTGGGGGAAATGGCCAGAATTTTGCAAGGCACGGGGAGCTCACAGTGTCTGCTCCAAATTAAATCCGCTCTCTCTGTCCTCCCTGACGCTCCCTGTCGCACTCCACCCCACCCCCCGCTTTAATATGCGCAAACTTGTGCCAAGGCAGGGAGCTGCTCACAGTGCATCTGCTCCAAAAAGATCCGCTCCTCTCTGTCTCGGCGCCGACGCTCCTGTCATACCCACCCCGACCCCCCTTTTTTTGAAAAAAAGCACGTTGCAGCCACTTTGAACGCCTGGGATAAGCTGACCCCAGAATGCACCACTCCATACAGCGCTCAGCACAGATGCTGCAGTGTGGCCACACTGCAGCGCTGTTCCTACACAGCTGTACGACCACAGCTGTAACTCCCAGCGCTGCACATTTCCAAGTGTAGCCATACCCTGAAGGGTACAGTTTCACCTCTGGAAGTGTTACTCAAAATTGAAGGCTGCTTAGTCCTGGATAGACCTCTTTTCTTGCCAGAAACTAGCAAAGTTTGGGGTGAACAGACCAGCTGAGAAAAGGGATCTTTCAAAAGCAGTTTCTGATTTGTGGGTGCCCAAATTGACCACTTAAAAAGGCTCTGACTTTCAGAAAATCAGGCTCCTGTAAAGTGTTGAGTTGGGCACCTAAAATCACTTTGCACTTTTGAAAAAGTTGGCCAACATGATGATCTCCCTTTTGTTGTATCTGTTGGACTTTACATGGCTAGTAGTGTGCTCTATATTGTCTTGAACATTGGAGCCTATTTGTTCTGTCATACAGCAAGAGGAAATCATGCTTTACATTAGGACAGCCCCACAAATTAGGAAGGACTGATCAGCCATGAGTTTTCTGGGTTTCAGAAGCCAGCTCTGCTTATGGTTCTGATGAAAATAGCTCCATGGAACACAGAGGGTTATCTAGCATTTGTTGTCTTTTTTTTCCATGAATGGGCCAGCTTTTGAACAGAGCCAGTTTTAAGTGTGGCTTGCACACACTCATTTTCATAAAGGGGGAGGGAGAAGTTGAGTATAGGACTGAAAATAGCAAGTCTGCTCATTGTGTCCAACCCGGGTGTAGTGAGGTCTCCCTAGCCATTCAGTAAAACTTTTCTGAATGACTAGCACACTGCCACAGCAGTGGCTTTCAACCTTTCCAGACTACTATTCTCCTTTCAGGAGCCTGATTTGTCTTGAGTACCGCCAAGTTTCACCTCACTTAAAAACTACTTGCTTACAAAATCAGACATAAAAGTGTCACAGCACGCTATTATGAAAAATAGCTTATTTCTCACTTTTACCATAAAATCAACTGGAATATAAATTTTGTATTTACATGTCAGTGTATAGTATCGAGAGCAGTATGAAATTTTAGTTTGTGCTGACTTCGTTAGTGCTTTTTATGTAGCCTGTTTGTAAAACTAGGCAAATATCTAGATGAGTTGATATGCCCCTGGAAGACCTCTTGAGTACCACTGATTCAGAGTAACCATGTTGTACTGTAAAATCAGAAGCAGGAAGCTGAACATTCAAACTTGGCTAGTTTTTGAGGGTGCAGAAGAGTAAAGGCTAGCCATAGCATTTCCTAAATTTGACGAGGGGCAGTTTTGCTGTCTATCACTAGGAAAGTGGTCCTTGTCCTTGACTCATCTGGAGATGCCTTGTGCCATACTGTTCATAATGTAAATATCAAGAGGTCTCCAGTGATTTTTTTTAAAACATTCTGGCTCTTATCATGCATCACTTCAGTCACATAGATTGAGACATTATAGAATGGTACATCTGAATACCCCTTCCCCTGCCTTTCTCCAATGCCAAGACTCATTGCTTTTGTTATTTAAAGTGTCTACCATAACCTGCTCTGTTAGGCTTCCTGCTCTCTTTTATTTGGGATCCAACCATAGTCACAGATCTGGGCTGTGTAAAGCTTATAAAGCTTTGGCTAAGAAGCTCTGACTGGACCAATGGAAAGCAGGGACATTTTCCAACCTCTTGCAGCAATAGTTTTCTTTTGTAGCTCCTTGTGGATCACTGTCATTTGGTGAAATTTGGGTAGTCAATAATTTTTTGTCAGGGTCCAGATTTCTTGACCAAGGTCCAGACTCCAGAGAAATATTTTTCACACCGCAATAACAAAAAGTAAATAAGATTTCACAGTCTAGTCAAAAGTGACTGGCAGTCTGGATTTGGCCTGCAGTCTGCCTATTGCTTACCCCTGGGCTAAATGAAACACCTGAAGTGTGGGTGTTCTTTGCAATCATAAGGGCTTGGAACTTTTCACTTTTGAAAAATAGAAACCTAAGTTCCTGCAATTCTCCTTGAATTTTGTAGGAACCATGGGTGCTCAAGCACATCTGAAAATTAGCCAACTTCAGTGCAGTCTTAACTTATGTAGGAACTACTAGGCTTAGGCCTCTCCTCCCCTCCCCATCATGGCTAGGGGTAAATCCATTTTCAATCCCTAACCAGATTATCTCACAGAAATATAACTGCATTTAAAACCACTTGCAGAAAATGCCTAGCTGCTGTAGCTTTAGGTTCAGAGTTAGAGCAGAAATCGTATCCATGTTTAGACTGAAAATCTCAGTACTGAAACAAAACGAACATTCAATGAACATTCAGTAAATGGTAGAGAAGAAATGAGAAATGTGAGTCAAAGCAGTATGAGCTCTGAATTATGCTTTCATCTTAGACTGTTAGATTGAATTGGCTTTTTGGTGTGTAGGCCTTGCAAGTACCACTCAGTATACTTTGCACTGCCCAGAATCCTGTCTGAGTGAGTAGTTGGGTCAGAGTGCCCTCAGCATGTGACTTGGATTGGGGAGGGGGATGGAATAAAAGGCTGAAATGAGCAAGTTAACCTCCAGCTACTTTCTGAACAGGCAGAATTACAAAATTATTAGGGAGAGTAATATGAAACAGACAAATTTTACACAGTATTGTGCACCCTGCCCTGTGTGTACATTTGGAAATTACACTTGTTTTTTAAGCTTCAGGAAGATCACAAAATGTACATTGTGTACAGCAGAAGGTAAACGCCTAGTATCAATTCATAATTTAAAGTCAAATAATTTGTGTTAGACTGGAGGATGTGGATTGAAATTATGGCAACTTTCTGTGCTCTGAAAATATCTTACAAGTTGCCTTGTAGCAGATTCTTGTGATCTTGGAATGTCTGTACTTAAAAGTTCAGTGCTGTCCTAAACATGTAACACTGCTTTCACCTTTTTTTTTTTTTTAAAAAGTGTGGTTTTAGTATAGTGAAGACAATGTCAAGAATGCTGACAATCTTTAGCTGTACTTCATTCTTTACAGATAAAAGAGGAGGTAGAGGACAAGTTCCACTCCATTCATTAAAAATAGCCTGCAGTGTTCCTTTGATTGTTGCACAGATCTCCTGTGGCTGCATGCAGAAGTATGAAGAACATAAATGCTCACCTCCAGTGAAGAAGGGAATATGGTGCTTTATGGAGTCTTTTCTGTCAGCTTTCGCAATGAAAATAGACTGCTTGGATTCACTTGTTTAGTTTATGGTCAATTTCACTTTCAGATGCACAGTTTAATTTAATGGTTTTCAACCTTTTTATATTTGCAGACTCCTTAAAATTCAGATGGGGGTGCAGATCCCTTTGGAAATATTAGACGTAGTCTGCAGACCCATAGAGTCTATGGGCCATAGTTTGAAACCACTGCTGTAATTAAATTTTTTTATCTTAAGTTTTGTGAAAGGTCATTCTTAATACTTGAATATTGGGACTCTGTTAACAGGTTCTTGGCATGCATTACCCTAACTTACCAGTAATCCCATTTCTGATCAGAGGTGCGTGCACAACATAGAAGTTATTGTATTAGTTTTATCATCATCCATTTCTCATATTGGCCATTACAGTTTAAGGTTTTATCAGAGCCTGTTATTTTAACCGTGGTGGAAAATTTGCCAAGGGGAAATGTTAGTAATTGTTAGATATTACGCAAAATGGGAGGGGGAAGATCTGTGTTGCTAGAGGTTTGTGAAAGTATGGAAATCTACCTTTGCATGGGTGGAGCGGGAGATCGTATTTGCATTTCATGGTCCCACTGCAATAGGCAGGGACACAAAGTGCCTGGGGCTGCTAGTGCCTCATAGGGAAACTCCAATTGTCTTTTGATGTTTCTGCTTCTTAATTGTCCTGTATTTCTCTCTTCTCTTGTCTCTTGATTGCCACAGACATTTGTATGAAAACAATCTGTTGTTTAGGTGCTTGTCTGTTGCTGCTTATTACCCTCCACAACCTGAACTAAGCATCAAAGACCACAATTTCAAGCAAATGTCCTTTGTAATTAAGGAGAATAAAATGTCTGAAAATAGAATTATGGAAGCATGATCAGTTTGTTCCATGAGGCATACACAGCTCTACGTGGGTGGATTTTTTGTTGTTATTTCTTTGTAATAACACACATCCTGCTTATATGCCAAAATATTTATAGGGGGATCTGCTCTATAAAATAAAACCAGTCTTCAAAAATAATTTGCACTGTTTGTTTGGGAGACTGTCAAAGAGCAAGTGTGAAAGTGTCTTGAAATGAACTCTTGCCAAGTTTTGGGGATGCATGAAATGTCAAATCTGTTTTCAAATTGATTAAACTATTGAATCACTTCTCTTCCTGTTCCATCATCCCCACACTCACCCCCTTAGATTCAGGGCTTTGAAGCTGGAGCATGGAGCTGCTCCAGAGCAGTGGAGCTGCAGGTTTTGCCTGGAGCTGGAGCGGAGCCAGAGCACAGCTCCAAAGCCCTGCTTAGATTAACATGAGAAAACAGAGTTAATACACATCTGAAGGAATTTTGTATGTAGTCTGGAGCTGATTTCTTGTGATGTGGATCACTTCTAGTTGGACTAAGGGTATGTCTACACTACAGGATTATTCTGATTTTACATAAACCGGATTTGTAAAACAGATTGTATAAAGTCGAGTGCATGCGGCCACACTAAGCACATTAATTCAGTGGTGTGCGTCCATGTACCAAGGCTAGCATCGAGTTCTGGAGCGTTGCACTGTGGGTAACTATCGTGTAGCTATCCATAGTTTCCCACAGTCTTCCCCCCCGCCCATTTGGAATTCTGGGTGAAGTCCCAGTGCATGATGTGCAAAACATGTCGCGTGGTGATTCTGGATAAATGTTCGGTACTTCATTTTCCTTCTCATGAAAGCAACGGGCAGACAATCATTTTGTGCCCTTTTCCCTGGATTGCCCTGGCAGAGCCATAGATGGCAACCATGAGCCGTTTTGCCTTTTGTCACTGTTACCGTATGTGTACTGATGCCACTACAGAGGCGTACTGCAGCGCTACACAGACAGCATTCAGCCCATTGCAGGTAGCAGAGATGGTTAGCGTCATTCTGTACATCTGCTGTGCCATTGTAAATTGGCGCTGAGATGACGGTTCAGTCGTTCATGTACCGTCTGCTGCTGTCATGGTGCTCCTGGCTGACCTTCGCTGAGGTGGCCAGGGGCGCAAAGACAAAAATGGGAATTGACTTCCCTAGGTCTTCCCTTCTTTATGTTGTATCTAAAAAATAGTCAGGTCTGCCTAAGAATATGGGGCAAGTTGTACTAGAGAAAACCAGTGTACCAGAAAACAGAGAGCACAGCTGCTTCTGTGTTCAGATCCCGCAGAAATGATGAGCTGGCATGCCATTTCTAGGGGGTGCCCTGCAACAACCCCATCCGTTGTTCCCTGCTCCCCAAACCCTCTGGGCTACTGTGGCAGTGTCCCCCCATTTGTTGTGATGAAGGTAAAAAGAATGCAGGAATAAGAGGGACACTGATTTTTTTAGTTGAGATAAAGTGAGGGGAGGCAGCCTCCAAGTGCTGTGATAGTCTGGCGGGCAGAATCTTTTCTTTATACATGAAAAGGTGTGGGGGGGGCTAATGGAACTCAGCCCCAGTTATATGATGAGGACGGTACCCAACCGTTATGTACATCTACCGGGAATGACCGCGGGAGTCATTCCTATTTTTACCCAGCGCCCCCGGCGACCTCACCTGAGCCAGCCAGGAGCGCTCTGGGCTGATGATGACGATGGATATGGCCCCCCCCCCCCCCCCCCCCCCCCCCCCCCCCCCCCCCCCCCCCTGTTCATATTTGTAGACCGGTCTGCCACCCGGGGAAGGGAGAGGATGCTGCTGTTCAGTGCTGCAGCATCATGTCTACCTATGCAGCATGCTGAGTAGGAACATATCCCACACGTCTCGCTGCTGGAGCATCTGAACACAGGTGCAAAAACTATTTTTTTTTCCCACTTTATCTTTCACTGGTGGACGGTGGGTAAATTGATCAGGGTATAGCGCACTTCACTCCCGGACAATGTGTTTGACCCTACAGGCATTGGGCACACTAACTCATGCCAAGATGCACAAAATCGACTTTTGTCTCTCGGAGACTGCCGGGGATGTGGGCAGCTGGAGTCATCAGTCCTCCCTCGCTCTCCGTACCTGGAGCCTCACTATCTCTGACTCTGTTGGCATCAAAATCTACCGGCGTCACCCGAGCCATCTAATGCTATGACTTGCTATATAGCCTGGCGAGGATCTCTTTCAATGCTCTTTTCGGGCACTTCGGTCCTTCTGAACCGGAAGCTTCGAATAGCAAAAGATTGCCTTCCATACAGCGGAATAGATCCAAGTATCTCCTCCATACGGTCATTGCTGGAGCACTTTCTGGACTTTGGACCGCCTCACTGGCATCCGCCACCTGTGTCTGCATTCAGAGCCTCCACGTGGGCAAATGTGAAGCATGCAAATTCAAAGGTTCGCGGTGTACTTTTTCGCTGGTCTCTAGCACTGCAGAACAGTGCTTCGAGTTCAGATCGCTTTCCAGAGCGGTCACAATGGTGCACTGTGGGATACCGCCCGGAGGCCAATACCATTGATTTGCGGCCACACTAACCCTAATCCGATATGGTAATACTGATTTCAGCGCTTCTCCTCTCGTCGGGGAGGAGTACAGAAACCGGTTTAAAGAGCCCTTTATATTGATATAAAGGGCCTCGTGTGGAGGGTGCAGGGTTAAATCGGTTTAACGCTGATAAATTTGGTTTAAATGCATAGTGTAGACCAGGCCTGAAGCTCAGACCTCAAAACTGATCTGTGAATAGTGTGCAGCTTGCTATGTGTCTAGTAACTTCAGCCAGCACTTGCGCAATCCCTGGCAGTAATCCGTGCTGCATAGGGATGTTGTTGAGCAGGCTAGTCTTTTTACCAACTTTTTTATAAGAAAGTAGCATAATTTAAATGTAAGTAGTTGTCTGACGTGAAATTCTGTGCATGGGGAATATAGAAACGATACACGCTACGGAAGTAGTTAAAGATCAGCCATTTCTCAAAACAACTTTTTTTTTCTCAGACTGGACGTGACAAGTATGAGCCTACTGCTACATCAGAACATGGTGCCGGGAAGAAAAAGGGGAAGAAGGAGAAAAAGAAGGATATGGATGAACTGAAAAAGGAAGTCTCAATGGTAAGAAAGTGAGGAAGGGGAAGAATTGGTGGCTCTTCAACAACATGTACTTCCTTGAAAACACTCTGTCTTTAGGTGCCTAAGCAGTCCAAACTCCCCTTCCTAAAATGCACAGCAAGCTTGCAACTGGTTAAGAGCTTATACACTTTTAGCTCTGTAGCAATGTCAGACATTAAAAATCTGACATTGCTACAGAGACTAAAGGCATCTAGTAAGTTCTTAGTGCAGCCGTAGTATAAATGTATACCCCAGAGTAAGTGTAGCTTGGGTATCAGAAGTGCAGTCTTCCCCACATTGTCCTTCCCCTTGTGACTCTGGCCTGCTGTGGAGCAACTGCCTTTTTAGCCAGTGAGTTAAGTCTCTATGGCTAGACTTAAACATTGGCCCCTGCAGAGACTGTCGTCAGTAGTGTGCATTACTGCTAATCGATTTTAGTGCTGTGGACATCTGTCCACAATGAGTGAATTGTGCATCACATTTGGCTAAATTTCACCAGGTTCTACTTTAGATTGTGTTTCCTTGCTGTGATGTACGATATGGAAACAAAAGTGTATAAGCTCTTAACCAGTTGCAAGCTTGCTGTGCATTTTAGGAAGGGGAGTTTGGACTGCTTAGCAAATCTTCTGTATGCCTCTCCCTTCCATTAAAAACAAACAAACAAAAAACCATGCACCCAAAAAACCTCCTGGGATGCAGACCACTTTCAGGGTACTCTACATCATTAGAAACGCAACCACCTCTTGGATGGAGCATGACATCTGTCTAACAACACTCAGCAATGTGCTGCATAGAATAAATCTATTCTGAATAGCTATAAGCAGGGTGAGAGGAATGAAATGGTGAAGTTACAACTTTGGAACCGTCTCAGCTTTAACGCTCTCCCTTGCCATGAAAACCTCCATCTTATGAAGCTATTATTAGCAGTGGAATAGAGAGTAGAAAGCCAGTAAGTAGCCTCTGCTCACTGTTATGCATGGACTGTTGTTGCACATTCCAGCTCCAATTTCTTGTCTTTCCTCCAGGATGATCATAAACTCAGCCTTGATGAACTTCATCGTAAATACGGAACAGACTTGAGTCGGGTAGGTAGATTTTTTTGCGTGTCCCATTTGTCAGCTTCTTAAAAGGAACAGGTTCACCGATATGATAAGCCTGCTGTGAAGGGAGATCTCAGTGCTGTCAAATTTGTTTACCACCACTCTTCTAGTTAGTCTGTGCATTAACAGTTCTAGCATTAGTGTTCACAAATATTTCTCCTCTTCCTCCCTTTATACTGATTGGCTCAAATATTTTAGTGACTGTTTGTTAACAAAGTTAGGATTTATTCATGTGACTCTTAAGTATTCCAAGGTGATTCTTAGGTTTTGCATTGAGTGTTCTTGCTTGTGTTCTCTTGTATTTGTCTGGTAATCCTCTGCTGTAAACCAGGACATGGCCACAAACCTAACACTGACCATCAGTAGTTAAAATGTTACTTTTATAACAAAGGGTGCTGGAATCTCAGACAAGAAGCAAACCCCCACCAAGTTATTGTACTTGATAACTAAAGGGATAGAGCATTTTGAAATAGTTTTGTTTAAAGAGCAACTTAATGTCCTGATGGTTTTGTACAAGTATATTTCTACTCTCCTAAAAAAGGGGCCTCTCAAGCAAGAGAGAAACTGACTGTACAGGGCACACACAACCAGGGAAAAAAGCTTTCAGGTCCCCAAAACAATCTTGTAGCTAGTTGGTTTAAAAAAAAAAAATCTTTAGACAAACTTCAAAAAAAAATTCTACATCACTTATCTCCCACTTGACTGTTTTTCCTGAGACGTGTAGAAACCTGTAAAATGTGCTAGCTTGCTATGATTAATATCTCATAAATGAATTGGTCAGCACTTTGAGCAGGGTACAATGCTGGTTTCACATCTTGGTTGGTACTGTTTAGTTGACAGCTGTTTCCTACAAGGTTTGATGCAGCAAGATATCTTTTATTTTGGGTCTTATAGCACAGTAGGGCGAAAAACTTAATTCTTTTCATACAAGTCAAACTTTTTGAAAACTTGAGAGAAACTTTTTCGGGAAGACTAAAATCAAAACGGCCACATAAAAGGCCATTTTGATTTTTGCTTGTACCATAACGTCCGAGCCTCTGACAGTCTGCTGTGGACTATTCTCGGGGTGGAGTAAAGGGGTCATAACTTCCACAATTGTGGTTCCATCACACCTTTGACATTGAAGGCCCATCATCATTGTGAACTCCTGTACTGTTATCTTTCACCTGGCCAGCTTATACTTCCATCTGAGTGCTGGAAATAGAAGTTACTTATGAGGTTATTTTATTGTGCAGATTTGTAGTACAAATAGTTACCTGGAGACACTAAAAGGCTCCCATTGTCTTTGCCCTTTTATTGTAAGGAAAGTATTCTCTCCGGCCTTTGCTTTCATTCTTGCAATGAGCTCAGAATGGCTTGCTCCATCACATTTGACTACAGTGCCTCAAACTGAGGAAGAGCCTGGTGGTATGACCTTACTGCAGTGCTGTAACTAGACTACCTTCCCAACCTGCGTTCTAGGGTTTGACAGCTGCTCGTGCTGCTGAGATTTTGGCTCGGGATGGCCCAAACGCCCTCACACCTCCCCCTACCACTCCTGAATGGGTAAAGTTCTGCCGACAGCTGTTTGGAGGATTCTCCCTTCTGTTGTGGATTGGAGCTGTTCTTTGTTTTCTGGCTTATGGCATCCAGGCTGCAATGGATGAGGAGCCAAATAATGATAATGTGAGTACTTGTGTACTAGGCTCATTTGCATTGAGCTAGACATGTTGTTTGTCTTGCGTCTAAACCTTCAGTCCAAGAACTCTTCCTAAGGTTTTTAATGAGTGATAGTATTTTCATAACTATAGTCTCTCACTCTAGTTTAATTTCTGTGCTTCTACATACAGTATATGGTCTTCAGTCCATGCCTTCAGCAGCTGAATTTCAGCTCACATCCGATCTCATTAACAGAAGTTTCAGCTGTTTCCTGGAACATAAAATTGACCGTAACTCTTGATTAACTTGTGCGCAGACATGATGTAAAGACTGCAAGTAGCTGTGCAATTTAGTGTAAGCATTAGACATTGATAACTAAACCCTTCAGTCAAAATCTGCTCTCAGTTGACTTTTTGTTCATTGCAGTTGTATCTGGGTGTTGTATTGGCTGCTGTTGTTATCATAACTGGCTGCTTCTCATACTACCAAGAAGCAAAGAGTTCTAAGATCATGGAATCCTTCAAAAACATGGTGCCTCAGGTATGTAATGTCTGGTCACCTAGCGATCAGGCTTTAGCTAGCTCAGGATTGTTAACCTGATTGGAATGTTGCTCTCATTGCAAAAGACATGACTGGATTTAGGAGGTATTTTACTAGTTTGTAGCAGATTGGCATTAAAGAAGTCAAATCTGTCAGTATGGGTCTCCATCTGTTAAAAGTGGAAGTTTCATATTTCTCTTGGGATTAGCAGAGTTACTTAGTGCACAATAGCAAACGCTAGCTATACTCCTCGCTGGATGAATATCACCAGTTATTGGTGTCTGGTAAAGCACTTGACTGCAGCTTCTTAGTATATTGGACTTCTGTTGGCCTGATTATAAAGCACTTACAGAAATTTAGCTCTAATTTGGATTAAATAGCCTGTGTCGCGCCATAGGGCCTTATCACCATGGCAAGGAAGAGCTTTTAATGACAGGAAAACTAAACCCATCCGTTTTCTTCAACTACATTCCCATATGAGGTAAATAAGTTGACTTACCACCATGAGAGGAAAGACCCTTTGGCCACTTGAAGCCTTTTCTGAATTATATTTAAAGTAGTGTATTCTTTGACTCTTATAGCAAGCCCTTGTGATCAGAAATGGTGAGAAGCTGAGCATAAATGCTGAAGGTGTTGTAGTTGGAGATCTAGTGGAGGTGAAAGGAGGAGACAGAATTCCAGCTGATCTTCGTATCATAAGTGCTCATGGCTGTAAGGTGGGTGCATTTTCAAATGTCTCTGAAAACCCTGTTCCATACTAAGGGAGTCACTTTTCTAACTAGCTAAATTAAATGCTGAATTTATGGGACATTAGGTTTTTTTGATGATAATGTAGAAGTGCCCTAGAATTACAGTGTGTTCCCCTTAAATTTCTTTTCCTTCTTGTGTATTTGTCCGCCTGTGCAAGAAACAGTGATATATAACTTCCATGCAGGTGGATAACTCCTCACTCACTGGTGAGTCAGAGCCTCAGACCAGGTCTCCAGATTTCACGAACGAGAACCCACTGGAGACGAGGAACATTGCTTTCTTTTCCACCAACTGTGTAGAAGGTATGTGGCTTTAATACTCCATAAAATGTGCACTAATGTAACATGAGGGGTTAAGACATTAAATCACAAAGCTGCTATGGCAGTATAAACGTTTAATGTGTAACTTTACGTAGTTGGAAGCACATGAATTCCACTTCCAACTCCCATGCAAGCAACCAGGGTATAGCCCGTGAGAGAGGCTGTTTCTGATAGGAAATTGCCAGTGTGTAATTGGATAGTAAACTTCTGCAGCAATGTTAGCTTTGAGTTTTGGGTTTCCTCCAATATGTTGCTTTACTCTACTTCTAGTAATTTAACTATTTCAGATCTTTAAAAAGGAAAAAGAACATGGATTTGTACAGCTCCCCTGGCATCGTTCTCACTCAAAGGCCCAGTTGAGGTCTAGGGCACCGTAATAATATAATCAGACACAGGTATTGTGTTTGAAAGTAATATAGCTGCTTTAGAGAATTTAGAATTCCAGTGCCCCTCAAACAGAACTAGTATTCCACCTGCAGAATTCTTCAGCAGACTCAGTGGCAATTGTATAAATTAGCCCCTCCCTTTGTCATTTGTGACCCAACACTGTGTGATAGGACATGTCCCAATGTAACAAGATAAAGTGCAATGAGGATTTACAAATAAAAATGTCTTTCTTTTTTCGTAAACATGTAGGGCTCAGTTCTGCCCTCAGATATGCATGTACATACCTTTATGGCAACACGCATAATATGCCTAGATCACACTGTCAATCCAGTGTTGGAGCAGAAATGTTGTACTTAGTAGCTGGTTGACACTTGTTATATTGTACCAGAGGGATAGGCCCCAAAATAGGGACTGGCATTTGGAAGGGATTCCCTTTTTCTGCCGTGATAAGCAAGCAAAAGTCTGTGCCTGCTTGTGTCATCTTGTGTCTGGCTTTGGAAAGCTATCCGCCCTCTTAGAAACCCTGTGGGTGCACTGCAATGCAGCAGGTCCTTATTCCCTAATTGGAATCCAAGAGAGCAGGTGTCCAGGAAGGCTGCATGGCATTTACACAAGAATTCCTGCTCCGGGGCTGAGTTAGAGATTCCTCCTCACGTATACTTGATGTGGATGAGGGCGCAAAGGCTATTGTGGTATGAACAAATACCTTTTAAACGAATGTATGGAGATCTGATTAAGCACCTCCAAACTCAAACCAGAGCGATGTAGCTTTCTGTGTTTGGCATCAGTGAGTACTCTATTAAAGCCTGTTACCTCTCACTTCCAGGCACCGCCCGTGGTGTTGTCATTAACATTGGCGATAATACTGTGATGGGCCGTATTGCCACTCTTGCATCTGGACTGGAAGGGGGGAAAACTCCCATTGCAACTGAGATTGAGCATTTTATCCACATCATCACTGGAGTGGCTGTGTTCCTGGGAGTCAGCTTCTTCATCCTCTCATTGATCCTTGAGTACACTTGGCTGGAGGCTGTCATCTTCCTCATTGGAATCATTGTCGCCAACGTTCCTGAGGGTCTGCTTGCTACTGTCACGGTGAGCTGGTGGGGAATATCAAGATAGTTTGAGATCGGTTGCACTTAATCTTTCTCAGATTGTACTTGAAGGCAAACTGTAGCATAGCAAGGGGTTTTCGCATTGCTGAACAGTCTTTTTGGTTGGTATAGGTGGGACCAACCTGTGAGAGTGATTAATTTAGTCTAAGAGACAGTCACGTGTTTCTGCCTAGTACTAACTCATCCAAACTACATTGGAACCCTTTTGCAAAATTAACCACAGTTTTCAAACTCTTCAGCTAGTGTAGATGGGTCCCAAACTACTAAATCATAAAATAAGTTTCATATTGCAAGACCATTATTAACTCTCTTTAGTCAAAAAGTCAGGACTATAAATGCAGTTCCCTTTCTGATACGAGACTATCCAATGTGGTGACATTTAACCTCTTTAATTCAAAATAGTGAGGGGGGGGTTGTCTTTAAGTAAAAAGGTACCTTCCACCAACCTACTCTCATGCCTTTGAGTTCCCAACTGAATGACTGGGAAAGGTCATTTCCACTCACTTTAGATAACCAGACATGGCCATGATTTGCCAAACTGTTTAAAAAAACTTCATGTTCTTGAGTAGTTTCTGTACTCTTTTTTTTTTTTTATTGGCATTTCATTTTAAGGCTTATTGACCCAGGATGTGATACCCTAAGAGATGTTTACGAAGGAGAAAATACAGTCTGGTCTAAATTTAAACAAGTCTAAGAATCCGTGCTTTCTGTTCTTGTGGGGGAGTGGTAGCTGCAGCTTCTAAATGCAAAATTACTGCACTGTAGTGCCAGTTGTGGGCTATGTAGAACTAAAGTGTACAAGCACCCATCTGATTCTTCCATCTTTCTCACTTCCTCTCCCAGGTGTGTCTAACACTAACGGCCAAGCGTATGGCTCGTAAGAACTGTCTGGTGAAGAACTTGGAAGCTGTGGAAACCCTGGGATCCACATCCACCATCTGCTCCGACAAAACTGGCACCCTAACTCAGAACCGCATGACAGTTGCCCACATGTGGTTTGACAATCAGATTCATGAGGCTGACACCACAGAGAACCAGAGCGGTAAGAAAAGTTCTCTCAGTTTCTGATTGGCATGTTGTGCTAGAGGTGTCCTTTTACACTATCTGTTAGCTAAGACTTTGGTGTCTGGAGTGCAGAGTTGGGAGGATTTAGAACTTGTCTGCTACAGTTCCTAGTTAATCAATATAAACCTCATTATGGCCCCATGCTAACTTCCTCTTTATCCTGAATGTATACCTCATTGGACTGATGACTCCTAGACAGCGAGCATTGGAAAGATCACTTCCCCTAGTTCCAATTCAGGTTTTGGATTTGATCAAGGACCTTGATATCGTTTGGCAAGATATCAAAGTCTTATCGCCACTCAGAGTAGAATCTTACAAGCCTATTATGTAAAGTGCCTGTAAATAAGTTTCAGTCCTAGCTCCGCCACTGTCTAATTTTTTATAAACTATAAAATGTTTTAGTTATCTGGTGCATTTGCACTGGTGAGGAAGACTTGATTTTCCCTAGGTCTGATTGTGATTGTCTGATCCAGTTTTGAAAGTGGCTGTGTCTGGTCTACACTAGTACTTCAACCATGTTTAATAGAGTGCAAAGTATCAAACTATATAAATACAAATCATTATTGGAAGCACACGAAGTGCAGTATAAACGTTTGGGCTGACGACAGTAGGAATAAACCAGTGTTTATTCAATGAAGAAAAATCTTTGAGGCTTAGTAGTTGTGTCCCTCCCAGCTAGCAAATGACTTTAAAAGGCTTTTGCCTGGTTTACTCTTTCCAGGAAAACCATGTTCAATTCTTGTCATTTGAAGCTCCTCAACAATAAATATGGGGTAAATGGAGTGGATGAGTCCTTTAATTGTCATCCCTGTGATAGAACTTAAATTTATTTTGCAGACTGGGCACAGTGAGGCCAGGACTTCCCTAACAGTGAGTGGGAGAGCTGGAGTGGAACTCAGGAATTCTGATTCCTAGTGTCCCGATCTATGAAAGGAAGTCAGTCTGACCCTTGCCACTGCTGAAAACGTAACTGTTAGTATATAGAATCTAGACTACAAAGCCTGTTTTTAAAATATTTACCTACTCTGTTAATCCCCAGGCCTTTGCCTATGCACTACCTGCTCCTCAGTAACTTGTGACTAGATGAGTGGCTAAAATTTAGGGAAAAAGAAGCAGATGCAAACTCCTAGTAGGACAAATATGAGCTTTCTTTTATACTCTGAGGTAGTAAAGACTGAGACTTTTCCCTGGTCTGTTTGGCACCATAACATTTCCCTTCTTCCACTGCTTTCAGGTGCCTCCTTTGACAAGAGTTCTCTTACCTGGGCTGCTCTGTCCAGAGTTGCAGGTCTCTGCAATCGTGCTGTGTTCCAGGCTAACCAAGAGAATGTACCTATTCTCAAGGTGAGTTCAGTTAAAGGCATTCTAAACTATCCTGACAACCATTTTTGCTCCGATTTGTTGGTGTTACAATCCAGCTGTCTAGACTGGTGAAGGCAGTGCAATAACAATTTATGCCTTGTCTCTGTCCCATGCCCGCCAGTCCCAGGATTGCAGTGGACATGTAGGGAGGGAAGGCCAGCTGGTGCTCCTGACTTTTCCTGCAAACAGACCCACAGGGGAAACAATCTCCCTTCCTGTGCTTCTGGCAGGGGTGGGAGGTGTTTCTGAGATGTATGGCTCCTGCAGCATGATCTCTGCCTTCGGCTGACCACTGATGCCTGCAGGTTAAGGGAGTAGAACACATCAGAGGCTGGGAATGTGCCAGAGGGAGGCTTCCTACACAGCTTGGTTCATTTTTCTCTCCTCTTTTGGTTATTCCCACATAGTACACGTGTGTGTGTGGGGGGGGGGTGGTCGTGAAAGTATACTTTGCTTTAAAGAAACTGGCAGTGGTGGGCATAGGAGCAGAGAAAGTAGGTGTCATCGGATCTTTCATTAACTTCACAGTACACTTCTGACCTTCTGCCATAACTGTAGGTCACTAAAGCAAATGCCACGTGGCGATAATTGTGGAGGAGAAATGCTAAGCTAAGATCCAGCCTAGTCTAATATCTGCACAAGTGAAGCACTGCTCTTGTATCAGCATTTGATATGTTAATTATGTCACTTAATGCATTTACTGGAAGATGCTTGGATACTATGCTTGATAACAGGGTAGAAGAACCCATGTACAACAAAATAACTGTCTTGACTATTCATCAATACTGGTTCTGTGACTATAAATCCTCTCTCTGTTTTTAATATCAATTTGCTACCATGACATCTTATACCTATAGTAATCCTTCTTCTTGCATCTCTTTGTTCATGACTTGAAGCCATTAAAAAGAATTTCTTCTTATTGTAATACCTGTCTGCCACAGCTCTTCTTAGATTGTCCTGTTGGTTACATAACTTTCTCCACACTCTAGAGGTCTGCTTGACTTGGGCTTCAGCCTTGTTTGAGATGCTTTCTCTCTTCACTGAAAGAAGTGAGCACATACAAGTTTACAATGTGTGAAACTTTTTTAACAGAGGGCAGTTGCAGGTGATGCGTCTGAATCTGCACTTCTAAAATGTATTGAAGTATGCTGTGGTTCTGTCAAAGAGATGAGAGAAAGGAATGCCAAAGTAGTGGAAATACCATTCAACTCTACCAACAAGTACCAGGTAAGAACCTCCTGAGGAAGAAGGATTCCCAGCCCCTATATGTTTATATAAAGTCCCTCGGGCTAGGTCAGCCCTGTATAACATGCAGCACTGTCTGCAGTGGGATTGCATGGCTGCAAATAGGGTTTTGTTTCGTTTTTTTGTTCTATATCTGTTGTGATGGGAGACTAGGAGAGGTTCAGTCTTGGGAACTAACTGAATTGCAAACGTGACCTTTTAAAATAAATGAAACACACACTAGAGAGTCCTCGACACCCACATAAAACCAAGGTTATGGGAGAAGACTTGCCAGAAGTCCTGTGTTTCCAGAGTACCTTAAAGGGATATACCTTAATTCTCCAATTCACTATTGAATACTTGGAATGAATGTTAAGCACTTTCTGCCTATACAACTCTTCCAAATAACTGTAGAAACTAACCGTTGTGTGTGGCATTTTTAATGGGAGCAATCCCATTAATCTCATGCTGTACATACATAAAGCTGTAAAAGTTCTTCTCTTACAACCTAGCTGTCTATCCATAAGAATGCCAATCCATCAGAGTCTCGCTACCTGCTGGTGATGAAGGGAGCCCCAGAGAGAATCCTGGACCGCTGCAGCTCCATTTTGATCCATGGAAAAGAACAGCCGCTGGATGAGGAGGCAAAAGATGCTTTTCAAAATGCCTACCTTGAATTGGGCGGCCTTGGGGAGAGAGTACTAGGTAAGGAAATGCAGTCATAGCGCACTGCCAGTGGCTTGGGCTCCACACACAATGCCACAGAAGCATGGATTAAGTACAGGGAATTATGTTCTGTTCTGGCAGTGCAACTGTCTCTAACTTACAGGGCACTTCAGCATTGACCTGGAAGGAATCTCTCCCTTGAGAGGGATATGCACTTGTTCTAATATTGGGTGCAGCCTACATGGACATTTCGAAGTCCCATTATGTAAACTAAGTATTGCTCGGTCACCTGACATT
This sequence comes from Chelonoidis abingdonii, assembly GCF_003597395.2. Lineage (NCBI taxonomy): Eukaryota > Metazoa > Chordata > Testudines > Testudinidae > Chelonoidis > Chelonoidis abingdonii. The sequence goes on along the minus strand of NC_133769.1, from coordinate 158,413,086 downwards.
GGCAGCTAGCCACTAGTCTAGAAAAACTTTTAAGCCAGCAGGAGTGATGCTTACTTTGAATAATATTGACTGGGCTTCTGAGCAGAAGACCTGGCACTGATTTACAGAGCTCCTCTCCACTGTTATTCACAATAAGTGAATTCAGTTCTAAACTTGCCTGCTTAGGTGCACAAACTAATCATTGTTATTGACTTGCTGCAGGCTTTTGCCACTTGGCTCTGTCAGATGATCAGTTCCCAGAAGGCTTCCAGTTTGACACAGATGAGATTAACTTTCCTGTAGAAAACCTCTGCTTTGTTGGGTTGATTTCTATGATTGACCCTCCTCGTGCTGCTGTGCCAGATGCTGTTGGCAAATGCAGAAGTGCTGGAATCAAGGTATCTCTTTTTTTAAGTGTATGTGATGACATAAGCTAAAATACAAATGAAATGAGTGAGCCCAGTATTCAGACCTGAAAGAAACTAGATTCTCCTTAGAGTGCTGATCCTTCTGTGTTCCACATGTGAGTACATGTGTACTGCATGTGCCTGAGACTGGAGGTTTGTAGCTAGTAGTGAATACTTCCCTGGGCCCAGTTCACTCTGATGCCATTCTTAGATGCTAAGACACTTAATGCTTTGGAAGTTTCCCATTTAACCTAACGGAGTAATGCAGGGTCAATGCTAATCAAATAGCAGATTGGAAAAAAAAAGTTTTTGATGCGAGTCCAAATTCCTCAAATTCAATGGCTGAACTGGTCTGAGTCAGACAAAATTAGGCCTAATCTTCTGTTGATTTCCTCCTGTGTCTGAACTCAGACTGGTCTAAAAGTATTGCTGACAGCCCTATACATAGATGTCATCTTCCTGACCAGGAAATGCAAGTTTCCCCACCCTGCTCTCTTTTTGCTTCCTCGGGGGAACCACCTGGGGATAGGGAGCTCTATTTCTATGTCCTGAGAGCCCCAGCAAATGGGCCAGTTGTAATGCAATGGCTATTAAATATCTGGCTGAGCTCAGATTTGCTTCACGGACGTCACCTTGCTGAGTCTCTCACAGTCTGAATTGACGTGGCTGGGTTCAGCAAGAACAGAGCAACTCTGGAAATAAGACTTAACCTTTTACCACAATTTACTTGAGACAACAAAAGGAAATGTTAACACTCCTTCAGTATGCACTCTATCTCTGCTTGACAGGATGGATTAGGCTTTCACAATGTCTGATATTTGCATTACAGGTTATCATGGTTACAGGAGACCATCCAATCACAGCCAAAGCTATTGCCAAGGGTGTTGGCATCATCTCGGAGGGCAATGAAACAGTAGAGGATATTGCTGCTCGTCTGAATATCCCGGTCAGCCAAGTCAACCCCAGGTACTGAATAGAAAAAGCATTGTAGAAGGGAAGGGAAAAGGCTGTCTTGGAATAAAGACCTCCTCTCATGTCTCCCCTGCACAATCCCCTCTTAGCTTTACTTTATCTGAGACTAGAAGTTAACATGTCTAACACTGCACATTGTGTTTTCTTGGCACTTGTCACATGCCCAGTGAAATGTTCACTTGACTCCAAAATGTTCTAGTAACTACTAGATTTTTACATAAGGGCAAATAGCTTTGACGCAAAACCTGAAAAGCTTGTTTGGATCACGTTAGTGTGCATAAACCAAAAGCAGGACACACCTTTCTGATTTCATAGCTGCCAGCACTGGTAACTGTGTCCTGAGTGGAGACTGTGGAATTATTAACTGGGAATTTAGCAGATGAACAACTGACCAAATCATTATTGAAGATGTATTTAATGTTAAGATTAATCAATGTTTCAGTGGCTTGAGCACTTAAAGGTGTGCTTTAGTCCAATTTTCACCCAAAACTTATTTAGGTTTCTTTATAATATAACAGTATTGTTAGGCTTGGAAGGATTAGATTGTTTTATTGGTAAATGTCAGAAAACGTTTTCACTGTACATGCACAAACTGATGGAAAAAATCCAACAGTAATTGAAATTTTGAGATAAGCAAAGTAAGAAAAGCACTGCTTGAGACCTAAGTTTGTTTTAACGGTATTTACTTTGTACATTTTTATATCTGATATTTGTGTCTTACTGACTATAGTTTTAACTTTTTGAATCTCAACACCTCATGTCATCAAATTGTCAGATCCTCCCTCATAATTTCCCACAACTGTGAAAATTTAAGTAGATAAAAAATCAGTTACCAGTTGAAATTACAAAGAATAAAAATAAAAATTGAATTCTGCCAAGCTTACCTTAAAGAAAAGCCTAATTATAAATAAGTTACTTGTCAAAACTGGACTAAAAGCCTCCTTTGAGGGCCCAAGACACTGAAACATTGATTAAAGTTTCATGGAAGAACTCGAAGTGAAAATGACTAGGCTGTTTTAACTGTCTAAGCTGAGTGGTCTACAAAAATTTAAACAGGATAAATAGTTATGCTGAGTGTAAGGTTCCTTACTTGTAATGTAAGAAAACATAACTGGAACTCTCTCTTAAAATTTGACCTCTCATTCAACTCCAAAGATAAATATTTTAAATTTAAAATCAAACTAGGTGGTTATGAGTCTCAGAAGTCAAAACAAGATCTTGTTCCCTCAAGAGTTCCAAATCTGAAATTTTTGGGTGGGCAGAGGAACTGACAACTGCTGGGGATAGCATTCAAAACTGATCTTACGGTCCATAGCACCAAAGTAAGGTAGATTTCCAAAATGAGAACAGTCCTATGGGCAAATACTTAGGTTCTCTTCAGGACTTCACTTCCCCTCACTGGTTAATACATGGCACCTTTGCTACCTAAGAGCACAAGATTTGAATTATTTATCAGGCAAATTCACCTATTCATAAGCTGGCTGCTTATAGGATTACTGGGCTGCCTGCATTGTTTAACCTGACCAAGCCTTTGTTTTGCTTGGAGAATCTCCACAGAGCACTTGTGAACTGTGAATAGACGGCCTGTGGAATGAATTGCTGAGGAAGATGAAATATTGTGGTTAGATTTTTGAGAGGGTAACTTCATAATACTCATTATGTGGTAATGCAGGGTAAGGAGGATAACTGGACCACATATTTGGGGGTCTTGGTGGCTGGCAGTGAGTCAGAAAGGAATTTCCCCTTATGTGCCATGTAGCATCATTAGCTACGTGTATTATCCATTTGGCCAGTTATGGGTGGGATGCTGAATTAGACAAGAGCTGGTTGTCTAATGTAGTCTGGCATGAATATACACCCTACATGGATAAGAAAAATCTAAAATACTAAAACATAACATGAACTGTGTTCATTAGAATATTTTGTAACAGTAGCCTAGGTTTCCTATAAGCTATGCAGCTGCCGCCTTAGTGCCACCCAGGTGCTCAGAGAACCCACCAGGGACCTTCTGGGGTAGGAGTGCCCCTCCCCCGGCCTCAACCTAGCCCAGCTTCCAACTGTGTCATGGCTGGAGCACTCCTACCCTGCGGGGCCTGGAGAGGGGTGCTTTTCCTGCGGCCCCAGCCCCAGAGCTGCCGTGGCAGGGAGAGGTGCCTCTTCCTCCCCCCACCCCCAGCCAGGTGCTGCTGTGGGGGGGGGGGAGCTGCAGGGAGAGTTTTCTCTCTCTCTCTCTCTCTCTCTCTGCCATAGTCCTGGAGCACCCTCCTGCACCCCAAACTCCTCATTCCCGGCCGCACCCCCAGCTGGTGCCCTCACACCCCTGCACCCCAACCCTCTGTCCCAGCCCACACTCCAGACCCCTCGGCGCCAGCCCCACCACATTAATTTTGTTATAAGTGCACCAATATGAAGATGTCACCTCCATATTGATGCACATAACAAAATTCATTCCACACATGGGTGGGAAAAATTAGATGGAACACTGACTGACTGTAGAACACAGGAACAGTCTTTCTTCTCTCTCCTACAGTAAGAGTTGATCACACAAGATATGACACCCCAAACATTATATAATTTGGAATCTCCTCCTCGAAGGCAGTACTTTTTTAAAGTATATTAAAAGCTGTGGCTTTCCTTTTGTAGTATGCATAAGAGTTGTGGGTTAATGGAAAGTGTGTGAGTGTTTTTGTTAAATCCTAGGGATGCCAAGGCCTGTGTTGTCCATGGCACAGATCTGAAGGACATGACCAGTGAACAACTAGATGACATTCTGACTCATCATACAGAAATTGTATTTGCCAGGACATCGCCTCAGCAGAAGCTTATAATTGTGGAAGGTTGCCAGCGACAGGTAAGGAGAAAGTGCTAAGTTATTTGATCATCCATAAAAGTATTTGCTTTAAACTACGAGCTCAAGTATGCAGCATGTTCAAGAGCAACAGCATAGCCTAGACATCCCTCACCACTCTGGGTATGTCTGCTCAGTTGTTCAAGGTTTTCTTTATAGTAACAGCAATGGCTGCAGAAGCATCTCGTGATGCTGGTGTGAGCCATAGCTAGGTATTCAGTATAGACTTCATATGTAAATATGGACACTATGAGGAAAGGTGTATGATATATTTTTTCAAATATGAGGCCTGCAGTGATGCACGGTCCTGAAGTGACCTGCAAGGGGAAAAGTAGTTCTGAAGTTAGGTTTAAGGTCTAAACACTTTGGAGAGGAGAGGCTTTACCACCACCCCACCCTAAGGTCAAATGTGTTCTCCAGAGACAGCTGCAAGTCCAGATATGAAATTCCTGATTGACTGCAGGCTTCAGAGAGGCGTACCAGGTTTCTGTACTTCAAAGAAGACACAGGCTGTCTTTCAAAGATCCTTCACTGGTCACCTACAAGACCTTGATCAGGTCCCAAATATAGCACTAAAAGAGCCATTTCCAGCTACGGGTCCTGTTCAGAAAAATAGCTGATCAGGGTTGGGGAAGGGTTAACGGTAATACCTATGGAAGACTGGGACACTCTCAAGGGAATGTTTACAAGTTTGCATGTTCCTATTGTAGGAACTGAAATCTTCTCTTTCCCTTTCTCTGTGCATAGGGAGCCATTGTAGCTGTTACTGGTGATGGTGTGAATGACTCCCCAGCTCTGAAGAAAGCGGATATTGGTGTTGCCATGGGTATTGCTGGCTCTGACGTCTCTAAACAGGCAGCTGACATGATTCTCCTGGATGACAACTTTGCCTCCATTGTAACTGGTGTAGAGGAAGGTGAGTTTCCAGGCCTCTGTTGCACTTCAATTAGCACGCTAAGTGTAGCCACTTACTTGGCAATAATACCGAGCTACAGTTAGGGTTACTAAGGGTAACTAAGGGTAAGGGTTACTAAGGGTATGCCTACGCATAGTAAGGGTAACTAAGGGTAAGGGTTACTAAGGGTATGCCTACGCATAGTAAGGGTAACTAAGGGTTAGGGTTACTAAGGGTATGCCTACGCAGCAAAGAGAAAACTGGCTGGCTTGTGCCAGCTAGCTCGAGCGTGTGGGACTCAGGACCTTTTTATTGCTGTGTAGACTTCTGGGCCTGGGTTGGAGTTGAGTTAACTCATTATCCCCCTTCTGTTCTCTAATATGTGTTGGTAGCTGTGGAAGTAAGGATCCTGATTTTGATCTGGCTGTTCACCTTCAGCAGAAGTGAAATGGAAAGCAGCCCAGCCATAGGGCTTCTCTCTCCCCATGCCTGCTGTTGAATCCCTGGCCACAGCTGCTTGCGATGACTGAAAGGTGTTAGGTTTTGAGAGGGCATTGGCAGTTGGAAATGGGGACTCACAGGAACAGTTATGTCTGAGCTCCCCCACTGAACTTGAAAATAAGATGGTTCCGCTGAATATGGAGAGAGGAAACCTGCTGGTGGTGAGCTGAGAGAGTGATCCTGCCTTCATGATGACTTGAATAGAATACCCAAACTTCCACTGCACTGCAGTTCTGCTTGTGATAGAAGCTCTGCATAGAGGGGAAACTAGTGTGTTTAGGCTTTCAAGCACTGGTGTGTTTAGCTTTAGGAATAAAGCCTTCTGTAAGCCGCCTGGCTGCCATGTGGTAGTAAAGAATCTGTATTTGTTCCTTCCTAGGTCGTCTGATCTTTGATAATCTAAAGAAGTCCATTGCTTACACTTTGACCAGTAACATCCCTGAGATCACACCTTTCCTAATCTTCATCATCGCTAACATCCCCCTGCCCCTGGGAACAGTAACTATTCTCTGCATTGACTTGGGTACTGACATGGTAAGTACCTTAGAATACCAGGGGCACATATGGGTTCAAAATAACCCTAAAGAACTTCAGATTCAAGAGAATATGTAACCAGCTTGTTTCTTAGCCCTGTAACAAAGCTGGTCAGTGAATAGTCTTTCCATAGCCTAGTCTACCTGTCTCCTGAAAATCAAAGCTTGATGGCTTAGAGTGTTTTGCTCTTCTCTAAGGGCCAGTATAAGGGCAAGGTACTGCATATAGGCCCTCAGTCTAATGTCATTATTTGGCAACAGGCCTGTACGTTTCTTAGCCACTATAATGGGACAGAGGGGAAGCCGCGCACTCCTTTTTGAAAATGGAAAAGATTGTTTTCAAAGCTCTCTAGTATGCCAACTCTTGTCCTCCACCCCAAAGGTTCCTGCTATCTCCTTGGCATATGAGCAAGCTGAGAGTGATATCATGAAGAGACAGCCCAGAAACCCCAAAACGGACAAGCTAGTGAACGAGAGACTGATCAGTATGGCCTACGGGCAGATTGGTAAGCTGCTGCTTCGCTTCATCCTTTGGGACTGTGCTCAGCACTGATGGGGGGGGTTGGCTTGGCCTCAAGGGAGATTGCACAATCAGTCTAGGGCAGTAGCTGCTATCATGTTTCTGTAGGGTACAGGCTTTTGGACACACAGGCCATATTGTATTTGGGAAGCCAGAAATTCAAGCTTTTAAGAGAACTTCAGGCAAAATTGCACATGGTGGTGGCTTGTGCAGCTTGCTTCATCCACTGAATCACTTTCACAGTAATTTTATTTAATTACACAGCACTGCAAAGTAACTGGCGGCCAACTAGTTCTCTTTGGGTTCAGACTTGTTTGGCAGAACATAGATCCCATTGTTAGTTTAATTAGAAGTAAAAGATTCTCTCCAGTATACTCCTGTACACACATCATTAGAGGCTTGATGAAAGGAAGTACAAAGATATGCCACAGTTCACAGGGTGGTTAATTGCAGCAGAACTTGAAGCTTCATTATTGTAGCCCAGTGGCTCTCAAACTTTTTTTTACTGGTGACCCCTTTCACATAGCAAGTCTCTGAGTGTGACCCCTCTCCCCCTTATAAATTAAAAACACTTGTTTAATATATTTAACACCATTATAAATGCTGGAGGCAAAGGGGGTTTGGGGTGGAGGGTGACAGCTCACGACCTGCCCATGTAATAACCTTGCAACCCCCTGAAGGGGTCGCAACCCCCAGTTTGAGAACCTCTGATGTAGCTGTTGTGAGGAACATGGGATGAGGCTTAAAATGGGTGTGTTTATCCTGTGTCCTTGATCCAGAGTTTCAGGCCTTTACAGTAAAGTATGGAACATGGGTAACTGTACAAAATTGGGGATCTTTTCCTTGGGCTGGGGGAAGGAACAGGTATTGGATGGTGGTCAAAAGAACAGAATGTCATAGCTGCAGAAATGCAAATTTCCTGTAGTTAAGGGTTGGGTAAATGAGAACAGAGGGACTTAATGTGCTTGGGGCTTCTGTGTAAGAAACAACTCATGCCTAGCAAATCACTTGTCTGTCATGACCATCTTTCACAGATTGCATAGGTTTATCTGTCACTTTCTAATCCAATCAGGTATGATCCAGGCCCTTGGAGGCTTCTTCACGTACTTTGTAATCCTGGCAGAGAATGGGTTCTTGCCCTCCTCCTTGGTAGGGATCAGAGTGAAATGGGATGACCGGTGGGTGAATGATGTGGAGGACAGCTATGGGCAACAGTGGGTAAGTTTGAGCACAGCATGGGGGCTACAAGCCAAATTACTAATGTGCATATCCTGCATTGGGATACAAGTAGATCTGCACATGGAATGGAGAAGGTGAATGTATAAGAATTAACACTTTTTTCCTCCTCATTTCCAGACCTACGAACAGAGGAAAATTGTGGAGTTCACTTGCCATACAGCCTTCTTTGTCAGCATTGTGGTGGTGCAATGGGCAGACTTGGTCATCTGTAAGACCAGAAGGAATTCAGTCTTCCAGCAGGGGATGAAGTAAGTGGTGTGAAATGGAAGGGTTTTAAGGAGGAGTCCATTTCCTGCTGTAATTGGCAGGCAGTGGCAATAGTCTTCACTGTCTGTCCAGTATAATGCTGGGCCTATCTCAGGAAGTGCCAAACAGTTAAATTAAGTGCATTAATAGTGGCATAGTGCTTTAATAGGTCAAGTAGAGCGGCTTACGGCTTCTGAGCAATCCACAGTTCTCTGTGATCAGACAGAATGTGACTAGGTGGACAATGTTTTTCTCTGATCCTTGGCTGTAAGAGCATCTGAAGATAACTCGTTCTCAAATATTGACTGCGTTGTGAAGGCCATGCGAAGATAAGGGTGAAATAAAGAGGATATAATTCCGTAACTGTTTTGTACAAAGAATATCCTAGTCAATCAGATTCCCCAGTGAAAATCTGCATGTTTGGTGAGAAAGATGCCTTGGCACTAACTTTTCTGTCTTTCCTAGGAACAAGATTTTAATATTTGGTCTCTTTGAGGAGACTGCCCTGGCTGCCTTCCTCTCTTATTGTCCTGGCATGGATGTCGCCTTAAGGATGTATCCACTGAAGTAAGTCATATCTTGATATTTCAGCTCACAGTTACTCCCCAACAGTTGCAACAGAACAAACATATTGTTAAGATGTGATTGCATAAATTGACTCTCCAAGAGCTTGAGTAGCTTATAAAATGTAGCTTTGGAGCTCTTCACTGGATTCAGACTGGAGAATGACCTCTTAAGTCACCCACTGGTAGTCTGTCTCTGCTGAGCTTACATTGCCCACCAGAAATCACTCTCTATCTCTTCCCACCCCCTTTGGCAGGTGACCATGAGGAAAATCTCTTCAAAGTCTAAACACAAGTTGTCCCACTTCACCTAGGCCCATGTAGTTAAGCAGCACAACTCCCTAGGGTGCCTGCAGTTACACTCGTAGAGCTTATTCATGTGCAGGAAGGGGAATAGCGCCTCTATCCAAAATAGTCCATGCTTTGAGATCCTCAGATGAAAGGTAATATAGGTGACTTGTCAGTCTGTAGGCCTCCCTTCCCCAGTTGCTGAAGTGCAGTCCTCTGCTGTGGTGGGTTGTGGCATCTGTTTAATATTGCACAACAACTCTTCAAGGCAGGAAGTGGAAAATATATCCTGTATCTGATTTGAAACCAGAATGGGGAATTTAGCAGCAGAATGAAGTTGTTTAGTTTTGGAAAAATTCAACGACTTACGATTATCTCATGTAGTCTCAATGAGAAAATTACTGGGACTTTTAAATCTACAAAACCTGGCATTCCCAACTGTACAGTGTCCCCCCGTGTGGTGCTGAGGCACCGGTATCACTTCAGCAGCTTCTAGGTATTATAGTCTCCCATGGGATTGGCTTGTGCTGTGACAGTTTGGATTCAGAAGGCTATAGATTCAAAGGTTACCTGTGCTTGGAAGGAAATCTTCCTAGATCAGAGTGGTGATGTGGGAGGAGCTAGTACTAAATGGGACAAAGGTGCAGTGGCACACCTTTCCTTGGAATCTTTATCTGGAATCAGATTAGTTTCCTGTGGGGAAAACTCAGTGGTAATTCTTGGCTCTGGTGATTCTTGGTTCAGCAGAACCCCTTGCAGAAGTTGCTGTATTGGCAGGTCTGGACTTGCCTCCATTCAGTGATCGGCACAGTTCGTAGCATAAATGCAAAGATCTGCTGCCAAATACCAGTTAATGAATCTTTCTGCAATGTACTGTCTGTATTCTTACTCATGTCTCTTTCCCCAAAACAGACCAAGCTGGTGGTTCTGTGCCTTCCCATACTCTCTCCTTATCTTCCTGTATGATGAAGTCAGAAAACTAATCATCAGACGGAGCCCTGGAGGTAAGACTATATGGTTCCAGTGAACTGAGCACTCTTACATACGCAGTAAAAATCCCAGCCCTGTTGAGCAGTGTGTTCTTACTCTCTGGGCATCAGGGTACAACACTGCAATTCTAGGAGGAGGAGAGGGAATCCCCAGTTGCCATTTCACATACATCCCATTGTGTATAGGGGCTGACATTTTGGAGTTGCACTGTCATTTCATTTCTTTAAAATGAGATTGTAGTAATTATAAAATGTGATTAAACTCAAATTAGAGACAATACCAATTGAGTAGTGATACTTAGTCTTGAAGCCCAGTTCCTCCTGTGTGTGAATGTGCCATAGGAATGGGCAAAATTCACCTAAATTTGTCCCTTATCACTGTTCTGGTGTCATCACTAACAAACAAGGTTCTGAATCAGTATTTTGTTCCCTCTCTTGCCACTGCCTCCTTTCCCCCACAAAAATCCTGTTCTAGCTGAACAGCATGAAGGGCAGTAATCTACACTGGGGTGGTGGGGAGAGAACTACCCTGAAGATTTGCTACTGTGGCCTTAATCTCTCTAACATCTGAGTTCTTCATATGTTCAGATTATGAAATACTTCCAGGGAAAAGAGAGAGATGGGGGAGGCAGTATTTACACACTGTACTAGATAATAATGGTTCAGGTTTGTCTAGCTTGGGGAAGTCAGAGCAGTTTGAAAATTGCAAGTCATCACGTATTTTGAAAGACTTTCCATTACAGCAAGGTCACTTAATCTTGCATTGACGTTCATTTGTGCTATTCCACCTAAGAGTTCAGATGTTTAATGAACAAGCTAAGCTAGGGTGACCAGACAGCAAATATGAAAAATCGGGACGGGGATGTGGGGTAATAGGAGCCTATATAAGAAAAAGACCCAAAAATCGGGACATCTGGTCACCCTGTGTATAAATGGCTTCATGAGATTGACTTAGTTTGTTCTTTCTTTCTCTCTTTTTGTAGGTTGGGTGGAAAAGGAAACATACTATTAAAATTCAACTGCAAAACCACATTCCATGCACAGCACAGCCTTCCATCTCCCCTGTATATGTGTACTTTCAGCATTTGAATGGAGAGTTGTGCCCTGAAAAGAACGAAATGAAGAACAAAGTGAATGCGAAGAAACGTGGACTGGCGGAGAAAGGGGGGAGGGAGTTTCTTTGACACATCAGTCTACGGTGATGAAAGATGGGAGTAGTTTTTATGTGCCTTTTTGTTTTTTAAAAAGAGAGATGTTAAGATTTTAATATTTCCATTTTTACAAATAAAGATGGATTATAACAGGATGCTTCTTGTGTGTGTTGTACATATGCTGTATCAAATAGTGCTTGTATCAGAGCAACGTATGGAAAAGAGCGTTCAAAACCCATGGAGGTGCAGACACTAGCTCCTGGTACGTTCTACTTCACCGTGATCCAGGCAACTCAGCTTCTCTACTGGATCAATTCTATGCTGGCACTTGTTGCCACCCACACCTGTTGCCACCATATTTTAAATTCTGCTCTGTAACAATTCGGTTTGTAATGGAAGCTGAATTACAAACCTATATGGTTCATAAAACTCTTTGGGGATCCCCTAGATCAAAAAGCCACATTGCATCTTCCTCCTTTCCCCCTCTCCCAATCTAATTGGAGCAGATTTCATGGTTGCTTTTTCTCACTGAGACTATTAATGAAGCCTTTTGTCTCCTCCCTGTTCAAGCTTAGTGACAGCAGAGACATCACCCTGCCAAGCCACCACATCTTGTGAAAGGAACTGGAAGGACTGCAGAGATTGCATTTTTATACAATTCTAAACCCTCTTTACTGCATCTTGTTTTGATTCACCAGCTGATGCTGACTGACCTTGGTAGTGAATTCATCCCTACGACTTCCTGTAATGTGCCAATGCACAAGCCTTGGTACTTAGAGTGGACGCTGTGGATTTATGGCACACGGAGTAGGTGCATTAAGAGAAATGGGGAAACCTGCAGTTCATGCACATGAATCTGCATTGCAGCCCTATCACAATGGAATCTAGTTCCTTAAGCTTGACAAGCACCAAGTAATTTGTATGAAACAGTGATGGAGATAAAGCTGCATGTGCAATGTTCCTATGGGGCAGCTACTTTCTTCTCTTCTGCCCTCCCCCCAACCTCAAAACAAAATCCCTAAGGGGAATTCTCCCTCTTGATTTCTTCCTTCCTGGTTTGTTTCTGCTAATTGCCCAATGTGCTCTCCACTCTGCTTGCTAAAATTCAAACAGGCTTTCCCAGTCACTGCAAGCTGCTGTTTCCAGACTCAGCCTCTTGAGAGCCTCCTTATAAGTCCAGAAAAATGCTTCATGAGCGGGGAGGGTCTGCTGAAGTTCAGTGCTCATGACTGAGGAGTTCAACATGGACTTACGTACAATGCACTAAGAACTGGAAGGAAAACTGCCCATGGGGGAGGGGAGGAGAGGAGGGATCTGAATTCTAGGCATGACTGGCTGTGTAACCATTTCACTGCCTACTGCTCATCTTTTAAAAAGGGACAAACCTTCAAATGAAAGGTGGCAGAGAATTGCAAAGTATGTTACCAAGGTAACTTCTTGGAGCCTTCTCTCTCATCTGAGGGGATGAGGGGAGATCATACCCATCCAGATCAGCTTTAAATGACCTAAACAATGGGGCTTTCACCTTCCTTTGTGGCAGGAAGGAACTACTTAAGGATCTTGGATCCCAGGATTTTTCCTTATCAGCTTTTTAATGGCCCCTGTACTGAAATTTCCTGGTATCTATAAACAATGCTGAGCTGCTAGCTACACCCCAGACAGAGTCCATATTTAAAGAGAGAACCATTCTGAAGTTGAATCTGAAGTAGAAATAACCAATATTTAATGTACTTGATTCAGTTGGAGTGAACTGGTGAAGGCAACCGTGGTGTGTATGGGGGAGTGGTGGGTGGTTTGGTTGGGGGAAATGGGGCTGGGAGTTGTAGAGGGCAGGGGTTAGCTAAAGAATGCAGGGGAGGGGAAGCTAAGCAGAGTAGGAAACAAGCCCCCCAGGGAAGAGTAGCATCAAGGACTTCTCAGGTTGGCTTTGCACATGCCTCAAAATTCCAGTCTGAACAATGCTTAAACTTTAAATGCTAATCCTTAAATGGAGTGAATGCTGAGTGCACATGGCACTGAAACTTAAGTATAGTGTGTGTGGATTTCTTTTTTTTTTATTTTTAAACTCATACAAACCCCTTTTCCCCTCCAGTGTTGGAAAGACTGAAGATTTAAGGTGTGGAAGTGCACTGTTAAAACTTAGCTTTAACTCTGATCTCATTTCTGTGCCCAGAATGCTGTATTACAGGACTCGCAAGCTGAGGTACAAGGCAATGTGATGGCGAAAAAAATTATACTCACGGGTTGTCTGTAAATCTGGTGTGCTATGCTAACACTGGACAGCACCTGCAATCTGTGTAAATCTTTTGTATGTTTACATTAGGATAATCAGTGTGTGGATTCTTCAAGCTCATTCAGAAATAAAATGTGTGTAAGCAAAACCTTTACTTCAATAACATTATCTTACAAAGGTGAAGAGTGATGTTTGCAGTGGTGGTAAGGCAGAGGTCAGGTTATTTTAGATATGTCTTTGCTTTCCAGTGTCTAGATTTTAATTAAACTTTAGAAAACTCAAGCTTCAGCCAGCTGGGAAATCCAAACACTGTTGTTTCTGTGTCTGCTCTGTTGTCATTCAGGCTTTGAAATCCACAGTGTAGGGCCCAATCACCCAGCTCCAGCAAGCTCCACTGCTAGGATGGAGCCATGTCTTTCTCCATCTAAACACAGGCTAACAGGCAAAGAATCTGATTTGACTGCAGCTTAGGCTGTTCAGAGCTTTGTGCTTAGTAACCCCATGTCTTGAGTTTACACTAGAAGTTAATTGGCAGCCAGTGCACTGTGCCAAGGATTGTTGTACTAGCACCTGTGTGGTCACAGTGTCACTAGCCAACTACTTGAAGCTTGACTCCAACCAGAGCACATTGCAGTGACAACTTTATAGACAAGGTTGCAAAAGTGTGGGAGAGTGGTGAGCGCTGCATCAGTGAGGAAAGGGTGCGATCTCTCCCCCACTTGAATTAAAAGAGCTTCTGGTTGTCAGAGTTCATGGCAACTGCTCTTGTATTTTTCCCTCAACGGTTCAGCAAGGGCACCCACTCTCCAGCTCCCCACCTATTACATTTCTTGGTGGTGATGCACGTCTTTCCCTTCTGACCAGAGTATTTCTGATCTGCGTGGTTCCCTGCCTTCCTGGTGTATTTCCAGAAGCCCTTTTGCCTAAACAGCCCTGCTGGCTTTCTCTTCAGAGATGGATACAATAGTGATTTACTTCCTATGTAAGTCTGCTTTAGTCTTAAGGTGGTAAGCATTATGGAGAAAAATGTATTAAAATAATAAAACACCCTGCATGAGTGCTAATAAGTTTACCAGAGATCATACTACCCTAGGGTTTTCTGAGTGGTCACATGGTCCACCACAGCTTCTGCCCAGAACAAGCACCCAGTCTGAGAGACCTCAGTAAACCAAGTCCTTCCAATAATCCCCTCAGGAGTGGGGCCCTCTGTGGACCAGAGTGTCTTGTCTGTTTGCTGGATTGGGAAAAAGGCCCTGAATCACCTAAACTCAGGTGTTTTATAATCAAAAATACTTTTCCATGGCTGTTGGTCTCTGGAGAATCCCGCTTGGAGAGCTAGGTGTATACTAGTTCAGAGGGCTTCAAAGCCTGATGATGGAGGAAGGTTATTAACATTCCCCTCTGCCCCACTGCTGGAGAAGGTACATACATTGTCACAACACCACATACATAATGGCATTTTTAATACAGTGTAACTGAACAGTATTAACTCTAATTCAAAAAGGCTTCAGTTAATTCCATAAACTTTATCTTAATTCCATAGGGTTTGTTCAGGATATTGTCACTCTACAGGGGCAGCCGGGGGCCATGGCCCCATCACTTTTAAAAGAGGCAGGGCTTTGCTGTCACACTCTTTACCTGCCTTAAGGGTGAGTGACATCATGAGGGGGAAGAGAGGAGAAAGTGGGGGTGGGGCCTTGAAGGGATGGGACAAGGCCACAGTTCAGGTGCTGGCAGATTCCCAACAGCTAGGGAGCTTCTGGCAGGTCTGTCACACTGATGAGTTGTTCTCTGAGAAGCCACACACAGAAGAGCCCAGTAAAATCCACTCAGATTGAGCTCCACTTTGATAAAGAGGTCTCATTCTGAGGAATGGTTATATGCTCTGCCCGTTCCTCTTAGGGTTTGGCCACACTGCAATTGGCATTGTGCTGGAGCTTATGTAGACATACCTGCACTAACTGTAAGCTAGCTAGTGCACTAACAATGGAGAATATGCAACAGTGCAGGCAGTACATACTCATGCTGCTAGCTTGCACTGCTGTGTTTTTGCTGCTGTTTAAAGCTGTGCTACCAGGATTAAAGCTAGTATGTGCAGGTCTAACTATGCTGAAATCACCCCTCCCCGTGCAGTGCAGGCATAGGGATATGTTTTCTGCTCATCATCACCTTGGTCTTTCTTACCCCCATTCAGCCTAATGTGTTCCCATCCAGGTCCCTACTCCTGGCAGACAGTGGGCCTCAAAGGAAACATCATCCTCTTGGTCCTACGACAACACAGTGTAGCACTGAATCAGAACTAGTCCAGAATGTGTCTCAATCTCCCCCAGCAACTTCACATAAATATTGATTAAGACAAGTCCTGAACCTGAGCCATGTAGACCTCCACACCAGAGACCTTGGGGCAGAGAAAGTCGCCCAACACCACTCTGAAATGCCTCCAAAAGCCAAGCAGGTCCCCACTTTAAAGTGAGTCTCGCCACTCCTGCCAGGTCTGATAGTCGTGTCACTTCATGCTCAACAGTATGGACGGGCACTGAAAGATCTAGTCACACAAGCAAAGATAGCCAGATGAGCTTCATCTAAGGGCCTGAGGGAGCCACTGAGACAGGGATAAACAATGGCACTAACAGCTGCCCAAATCCAAAACTAAAGTATTATGAGTTAGGAATTAAAAACAATTCCTTCAGCTTCCTTACATACAGTCCCCATTGTCTCTTCCCTGCCTGCTACCCCACACAGCTGCCTTTCCAGCTCTGTGCTGGAGCTGGTGGGACTTTTCTGACAATGATTTAAATACAAAAAAAAAAAAAAAAAGCCAAGTCATCAAAACTTGTTTAGTGAGTGCATCAGTTTTGACACAACTTTCTCAGGTCCAGGATGGAATTTCTGGTCACACCCAGAAACAGAGAGAGAGCCCAGACTAAAGGCTGCATCTCCCACCTCCCTGGTGAGTGCCCTAAGCACCGGAACTGAGGGCTGAGAAATTTGGCCCATGTGTTCATTAAATATACAGGCCTGATCATGTGGTCTTCAGGCTTTTCGGCTTGGCCATGCTGCATCCTGCATAAAGAGCAAATGTAAAGGTTGCTGCTGAAGGGTGCTTGACTCCGCTGGCCTTGTGTTTGGCAACTGTCCCATTCCATGGACTCATTTTTGGGCTTGGTTTCTTGGATTCCCTTTTGCATGTTATAAAAGATTATTTCAGTGACAAAGAGTGCCTCAGGGGTGTTTGTGTGTGAGTGTGCTGGTTCCTTTGTATAGACTGGAACCTCGTGAATCCCTAGGCTTTGTCCTAACAGATGAATAGACCCATTGTAATCTTCAAACCTTTAAAAACAAGAAGCTTTATTGGCAATAGCTATCTCATAGGAAGTATGGGACTGAACAGTGTCCTGTGAGAAAAGCAGATACAGCATTGGGCTTTGCTAGAGCGCAGTTTTGTGGGAACGGCAGCAAGGTTGTATCTGTAGCAATTAATTAGGCTAGACCTTGAGCAGCTGGCTGCCAATCATACAGGAGTTGCTAACCCACAAGGTTTGTTTCTTGAGCACTCCCACTGCTCCCCCTGATAACGCTGCAGACAAGTAGCTCAAAAAGACCAATGTGTTTTTGTTCAGTCCCCTTTTATCCAATTTATCCTCACTCAGAAAGGTTTTTTTCTGTTTCAAGCTGAGGGACTGGAAAAGCGCCAGGACATGCCAGGAACTTACTGTTCCCAAAAGAGGGAGTTCATATAAAAGAAGTGAGAGCTTTATTAGAAAATATTTTTAAATGCTTTATCACCGAGCCCTCCTTGTCATTACAAAAATGTTAGATCCAGTTAAAACAACCCTTGTCCTTCTCTACTGGGTGAAAAGGTGTTGCACCAACTCTTTGCCTAGAAAGCCTTGAGTCTGGAACACTTGTACAACTCCTTGGGGCCACAACACCCATCCCAGGCATTTCACAGAGACTGGTTTCCCCTGTTGGTTGCAACCCCTGGGAAAAGGGTCTTTAGCTGAGCTCTAGCTCTTCAATGAGGCGGGGAAGGCAGAAGCGTTGATGCCGCACTGGTTCCACCAGTCTTCCTAACCCCCCACCCTGCTAGCTTCTTCTCTGAGTGATGGCCCTGTTGTATTCCACTGAGGGTTGTATGCATGCTCCATGTGCCCGGAGCTGGAGAATTTGAAAGCAGTAGTGTCCGTTGATCCACAAGAGACCTAACAGTGTCATAGCTACACATACTGCATTCCTCCTCTGTACTGTAGGGGGACCTGACTTGGAATAGCAAGAGGAGGAGCAGGGCAGGGGTGAGGTCTACTAGCAGAGCTGGGGCAGGACTGGAGTAGCAGAGATGTTGCAAGTCAGGATTTAAGAGATTTGATAGAATTGTATATATGGGAAGCTTGGCCAGTGCCTACTTGCCCTGCGCCTGGCTCCAACCAGTGCTTTTAATGTTTCACTTTCATGAGTCCCATATTCACCCAAATTAAAGAGAAGAAAGAAAGTAATCAGGCCCAGAGATCTGTTGCCAATGCATAATTCCTCAAGGGATAAAACATTTTTTGACACGATCTACAACTGCTTTTCTTTTGCTCTACTTTATTCCCTTGACTGGCTCTGCTACCTAAAAAAACCCCCAAACAAACAAAAAAGCCCCTCCACTCTGCTAGGTTTCTGAAACAGATGATTAGCTATATCAGGAAGAGGATTACTACCGATCAGGTGGAAATATGTAAACAAACATACACTCAGCAAAATGAGGTGATTAGCTGAGTGACAGATTTGATGCAACCTGCTTGCTACATGCACCCTGGGAAGTTTGAGGCACACTAATACAGCCCAGTACAGATGCTAAGGCCCATCTACACTAAAAACACAGCTGTGTTTTGTACCCAAGTTGTGACACACTCGCCAGAAAACACGGATGAGTTGTGTCTACACTGTAGTTTGGCCCCTGCCCCAATACAACCAGGTGTCTACCAAGTCTGAGCATCCACCCCTACCACACTGCCTAAGCATGTATCAGCGCCCTCTGAGCTATCTGGGCAGCACCTCCATCGCACCTCAGCAGGAGAAAGAGTGGTCTGAAGAGACACAAGCAGCCCATGGACAATGTACTCTGGACTTGTACTGCACAGAGACCCGGAGAAGGACTGGCCAAACTGTAGCAGGAACAATGTGCCAGTAACTCATAGACTCATAGACTCATAGGTCAGAAGGGACCAATATGATCATCTAGTCTGACCTCCTGCACAAGGCAGGCCACAAAACCCTGCCCATACACATTTATAACAACCCCGAACCCATGACTGAGTTATTGAAATCCTCAAAATTGAGATTTGAAGACCTCAAGCTGCAGGCTGTTAGGGGCCGAGGTGCTGAGAGCGAGGCTGAGCCTGAGATTGGGGGTGGGGCTTACCTGAATTAGGGGTCCTATATAAGGAGCCAGGCACTCAGGCAGCGGCACAGGAGCCAGCGAACAGGACTGCTACAGGGAGTTTCAGTGGGAGTTTCCAGGGGGAGGTTCCAGAGGAAGACTAAAGCACGAGAACACCAAGCCAGAAGGGAAGGGCAGGGGTCTGCAGCAGCCCAGCCTTGTTGGTGTCCCTGGTGCGGTGTGAGGCTTGAACTGCCAGGCACAGAGTTGGCAAGGCATGATGGAGACAGAGGTAGCAGGCAGAGCACACTGAGGATGACCGATCGGTGCTGTGGCATGTACATGGTCCTGGGGGGCCCTGAAAGGAGTTTTTCTTGCATGAAGTGCCGCCTGATAGACCTGCTGGAAGAAAAGATATAAGAGGACTGGAGATGCAGGTGGAAACTCTGGCTGAGTTTAGAAGGGAGTTTGAGCGATGATGGAGACAGACATTATGAGGCACAGGGGATAAGCTCAGACGAGCAGATGGAAGCAGGACGGAAAGAATTCTGAGGAGCTGCTGGGTGAGGAAAGTGGAGGTGGAAGCATGTGACTAGGAGAACCAGGCAGAGGAAAAGACGGGCCAGCGACGGAGAAATAGAATCAGGAACAGTTTTGGTGAGTTGGGAAATGAAGATGGAGGCACCGCAGGTGCTCGCTGAAGGAGAGAGGGCGAGGAAAAAGAGGCGAGCGGCTAGTTCCTGAGAAGGGAGGAGTCAATGGAGGCGACACCCAGTATAGCCCTAGCAGATTGCAAGGGCGAAGCGAATCGAGAGGGCTTGCGGCCAGCGGGTGCAGGGGATAGACCGGAGAATCACACTTGTCGCCAGGAAAGGCAAGTCTACGTGATTGGAGACTCTTTACTGAGAAGAATAGACAGGCCTGTAACTAGACCAGATCGGTGGAGAACGAAAGGGTGTGCTGTCTGCCGGGGGCTAAGGTACAGGATGTGGATCTGAGGCTGAAAAGGATCCTAGCGGGAGCGGGAAAGAATCCGTTGATTGTCCTTCATGTGGGAACGAATGATACGGCTAGTCACTCGCTGGACTGTATCAAGAGGACTATGTCAGACTGGGAAGACGCTCAAGGAAATCGCAGCTCAGGTGATCTTCAGTGGGATTCTGCCGGTTCCTGGGCGGGGCGACGAAGGAGCGACAAGATTATGATGATTAACAGATGGCTCAGGCAGTGGTGCTATAAGGAGGGCTTTGGGATGTACGGTCATTGGGAAGCGTTTGCGGACAGACGACTGTTCGCTCAGGATGGACTTTATCTAAGCAAGGGGAAATATACTTTCTGGATGGAGGCTCGCCGACCTCATTAGAGAGCTTTAAACTAGGAATTGGGGAGATGGTTGGGAGATGTCAGGAGATCTCCACCCGGGATTTAACCTGGAGAGGAAAGTAAACGAAGTGGGAGGGGATACCCTTGTGGACCAAAGAATTGACCCGAGGAGGAAAAGCGGAGTTGAACTAGCCGAACGGGTGATGCTGGGTGGTAGAAGGTCTGTGCACGACGGGGGAAAGAATGTCACTAATGACAAACGTCAAAATTAAAATGTCTGTATCTATGCGAGGAGCCTAGGGAACAAAGATGGAGGAACTGGAGCTACTGGGCAGGAAGTGAAACCGGATATTATAGGGATAACGGAAACCTGGTGGGAATAGTACTCATGACTGGAGTCGGTATTGAAGGCTATGTGCTGTTTAGAAAAGACAGGAGAAAGGCAAAGGTGGTGGAGTAGCCTTGATTACATCAATGATGGGTGAACTGGTAATGAATAGAAGTGATGGATAGATAAGGACGGAGTCTGTTCTGGGTAAAAATCACGCTGGTAAAAAAGCTACTAGAGCTTCCCTGAGATAGTCCTTGGGTGTGCTACAGACCGCCGGGATCTGATTGGATAGGATAGAGACCTCTTTATGTCTTTAATGAAGTAAAACACAAAGGGAAATGTGTGATTATGGAGACTTCAACTTCCCAGATATAGACTGGAGGCGAATGCTTGCAAGAATAATAGGGGTCAGATTTTTCTGGGTGTATAGCGGATGGAATTTCTTCATCAAGTAGTTGAAGTAACTACGAGAGGGGATGCCATTTTAGATTTGGTTTTGGTGAGTAGTGAGGACCTCGTGAAGAAAATGGTGGTAGGGGACAACCTTGGCGAGTGATAATGAGCTGAATTCAATTCAAATTAGATGGAAGGATAAACAAACATAGATCTGGGATTAGGGTTTTCGACTTCTCGAGGGCTAATTTAAAGAGTTAAGGAAATTAGTTAGGGAAGTGGATTGACGGAGAACTTCTGCATTTAAATGCGGAGGAAGGCCTGGAATTGCTTTAAGTCCAGCTGCGGAAACTGTCGGAGCCTGCATCCCAAGAAAGGGGAAAAAACCATGGGCGGGAGTTTGTAGGCCGAGCTGGATGAGCAAGAACTCAGAGAGGGATTAGGAAAAAGCAGAAAGCTTACAGGGAGTGGAAGAAGCTGGGATTAGCAAGGGAGCTACCTTAGTGAGGTCAGACGGTGTAGGATAAAGTGAGGAGGCTAAAAGCGCGTAGAAACTGGACCTTGCGGCAAGAATC